>NC_040033.1:990042-1290042 GCF_000972845.2 Larimichthys crocea
ATTATCGCCACATCTTGGCCATGCACCCTCCCAATCAACTCCTCTGAGCACCCCCTTCTTTTCAATTGATTTGTAACAGTCACAGTAAACCCTGATGATGGAGCGCCAGCCTAATGACCATACATCAAGAGACAGTGATGAGGGGCGGACTGAAGACGTGCCGTTGATGCACATCAGGGGAGATCCGCCCTAATAGACCTCTATTTTGACATCTACGGATAGAACGAGAATGAATCGTTGTCTTCCCAGCAGGATGGTTGACTTCTTGATGTACAGTAATGAGATTATTAGAGTCCCGGAAGCAACTCTGACACTCATTTAATGCCCTCTGCCTCTAAACTGCTGCTAAAATTTGATATTGGAATGAGACAGAAATGAAACCGTCAGCAGATCATCTTTAGAAAACGTGTTCCTGCCTTGTGCTCTGGCACTGAGAGAAGGCGAAAAGCTTTAGTCTCAAGTGTCTAAATGGTGCTAATATGTTTGAACGTTTCAGCCAGAGGACAGGGGAATGCACTTTGGAAATTACACATGCCTGCACAGACAGCAGACAGAGGCACCAAGGGTTATTTTCTGCAATTGTTGAATCAATGAAAGTTCAACTGTAATTCACTTAGATTGGCTTACTTGTTTTTTTATCATCTATTGTTTGGTGAAAGTGTGGCCGTATCAAGGACTTGGCACACCAGATAACAAGGAGCCTGGTAAAAAATCAAAAATCAATGAATATGTCCTTGCTACACATGTGCACACATTTACTGAATGAACATGTTGGTGCCATATCGATTGATCATCTTCAGCTTTGATCATCATTAAATGTTCGAAGCTGCGGCTGCAGCTCAATGCTTTTTATATTAACCATGGATTAAATGACTTTGTGCATCGCGGAAGCTGTCGCTTGTTGTGACGAATCCACAGAGATGAGCCGGCGCAGAGTTAGGTAGCTGGTGAACACAGAGGCAGGTATTTCCCTCAGGAGTAGGAAAAAAAAGTATTGGACCGATGTTTGTCACGTAGATTAATCGGGTGCCTCCAATTGGCCAAAAACAATCAATCAAATCATTTTGAATTCAGTTTTTATGTTCAGTCTTTTGTGTGATTGTAAATGGAAAATCTCATTTTGCAACCGACAGTAAAAACAGGCATCAAAAATCATTATTCCCTATTTTGTATTTTATTTATTTGTTGTTTTTTTTGTATATCAGAATAACCCTATAACTACACACACATGCACTCGTTTGAGTGTCATTTTCAGGATGTTACTTTCCCTCAATGCAGAGTAATCATCTCACGCGGGCTGTGTGATTTTCCTTGTTATTTTTATGTAACACTTCGCTGGTTTCACACTGAAAACATTCCCCTCCTGCATGCACTTATTTACTGCGTTGCAAAGTGTGGATAAAAAGCAATTTTAGGTGAAATTCTCACTTCACTACTTTTTTTTTTTTCTTTCCTCACATTACTGTACATACAACAGACACTTGCCTGATTCTGTCAGAGCACAATCCATTTATAGACGTATGAATAAAACATTTAGGCACCTTTCTTAGGAGTTGCTACATTGCTCTGTAAATGAACACAGTATAAGACAAGGGGTATTCCTCCTAGTCTGGGTTGAAGCACTCATTCTGTCAAATTTCAGTTCTGCTGCATATTTTAGGAGCGTCTCGACACACAATGATGGTTCGATTTAAGGATCTCCTGACCGAGGATCTGTTTCTTTTCATCAAACGGCTGCAACTGCTCGACATCTCCTCCAACTTTAAGTTCACTGCAGGTAGTTTTGCTGCAGTTTCTGCACGGTCATTCGGAGTTTGTGAATTTGCATTTGTCTAAAAATTACCATCCAGTATGTAACCTGCCCGACGAATTGAAAGCACCACGCTGAGCTGATTGACATAAAGACATTCACACCTCCCGACGGGAGAGTGGGTTGTATCCTGTCTTGTATCTGGACGAGCCATGTCCCCTACCAAGTGTTCTCACTCATGCACGAAGCTGCCCCCCCCCCCTTCCAGAAAGGTGTCACTGGGGATTATGGCGCATCTCAGGAGGATTAAAAATGTTCTTGACAGACTGGCCGCTTCACTTATTCGCAGAAGTCACTCTAGTAACTATATTGTATGTAATGGGAGAGTTTTGGTAAAATGAACACGTAACAATTTGCCGTAGGCCACATCGTGCATTTCGTTTTTCTTGCACTGAGTTTGACACTTTTTTTTTTCACGTTTACAATGCAATAGTTTGATTTAATATCTGTGCACGTCTTATAAAATGTCTGTTTCAGAACTTCCCATTTTTTGATGATGGCAATTATCAAAAAAACAAAACAAAAAGAGAGAAAGAAAGAAAGAAAGCATCGCCTGTTCTCTGCTCATTCGCTGCTCGTTAATGTCCGGAGTTTTTAATCAAGCAAACGGAGGAAGAAAAAAATAAAACAATACAGCACAGTACGTGCTGAGTGCATTAATCCTCCTCCTTGTCCTTCTCCTCCTCCTCCTCCTCCTCTCCTGTCTTTGTCTAATTAAGGGTCATTCTGTCTCCCGGCCACATTAGGACACTGCACACCAGTCCCAGCCCACCTAATTAAATGTTTTTTTTTCTGCTAACCATCTGGAGACCTCATCTCTTTAAACATGCATGTCAAATTGATTCCTTAATAATGTTTATGTTTCTTCTCAGTGCTTTATTATCATCCGGGATTAGCTGTTTATGTTTATTTTGCTTTCATCAGCAGCGCCCGCCATGCGCACACACACACACACACACACACACACAGAACAACAACACCCTTAAGGTAAGAGCAGAACTAGCACATCAGCCAAGCAGCCAGCAAACCAAGCAGTCATGAACTTCAAAGCAGTGGACGAATTTAATGCGAGAGCGGCTCCATCTTCACGCAGTCAGTGCATCGACAAAGTGGCTCTTTGAATATGCTGCAGATATCTGAGGCATTGTCTAAAACTTGGGACACGGTGCCTGGGATTGTTTCCGTCGGCACTGTGGGATTTCATGGTTCATCCATGCGTCAAGTGATATTAGCAAAAACATGTTTCACCAGTGAATAACCTTTCTTTCCTGCTTTGTCGGCTCTGCACGTACATCTGTGATTAAAAAGCCCAGGTTTATTCAATAAACAAACATTTGAGGGGGAAAGTGATATTTGCTGCTGTTGATTTTTTTATTCTCCCTCTCAACATTTTTCCATGCCGTCCCTCTTTTCTCTCTCTCTCCTTCAAATGGCACTGTTGTTGAAATACAGACATATGTGCAGTCGGAGGAGTGTTCTGCCTTTCTCATTCTCTTTCTCTCGGAGTGCGGTTGAGGGGATTAGTCTGTGCCTGAGTGCCTAGAATAATGATCACTGCAGCGGAGAAACACATTTCAGGAGATAAGGGCAGGCAATCTGCAAGCAGAGGACTTAACCAGCTCCCTGTGGCTTATTGTAGAGCTAACAGAAAAGTCACCACCAACAACCAAGCTACACCGTAACCTATGCACAAGCAGGAAGAATAGAACGCTATCTCTTATACTGCAAGGGGAATCAGTCAGTTTGAAATTGCATTCATAAAATTTTCTAACTATACGCCGCCCTGGCTTACAATGTCCCCGTTGCACTAGTGTCCAATTTCTTACTGCGGTACTTCATTTCCCACCAAGAGATCAGATCTGGGTTTATTCCCCACAGAGAGAACCAAATCTAATATTTCAGTTCAAAGAAAGCTTGATGTTCAGGGCTATTCTCACTTTCAGACTGCAATCCATTTTTGCATAGCTGGCTTCCTAGAGTGACAGACACGCTGAGAGGCTCTCCTTAATTACAGAGAATAAAACATTTTTTCTTTTTTTTGGACATCATCATCAAGAGGAATTCGGTCAGACATTGTAATGAGAGGAGAAAACACGAGCGACCTTCACAAATGAGACCTGGATTTCCACATCAGAAGATAATAAAAGCGTGTAACAGTGCCGACGTTGCAATCTACCTCAACAGAACAGCTCGCTCCGGCTGTAACCCATTTCTTAATAAACAAGAGGAGGGGAAAAAAATATGCCAAGTAAGCTGTTGAAAAGCAACTTCCCTGGGATCAAGAGATCTCTTTTTTTTCACTGTTGCAGGCAGTTCAATGAAAATCCTACCTTTCCAACATACTGTGCTTCTGGTCCCATGTGTTCTTCTAAAACAAAGAACTGATTCCAGATCCAGCCACGCTTGGGCCTGTGGTGCACCTCCGTCTCCCCGTTGGCCAGTTTGGTCTGGTTCTTGGAGGGCACTTTGGCGGGGACGTGGTGACTCGCCCCATAGCACCTCTGTATGAAGCAGAGGCAGACCAGAAAGGGACAAAGACACGAGGTGGTGGATATCCTCATAGTGGCGCTTGCTTTTGTAAAGTTATCCCCGTGTTCCAAGGTGGTAAGGTCCTTCCACCACCGCCGCCGCAGCCGCCACCACTAGCCACCGCTGCAGGCCCGTGCTGTAGTCCAGGCAAAAGAGGAATCTAGATCCAAATGAAGGAAATAGCGGTCCTGGTAGATCCTCTAAGGTTCATGGCCCAAAGCCGAAGGTTTCACCAAAAAAAAAAGAAAAGAGCAAGATGCATTTACATTATGGAATTTCCCAGACTGTGAGATCTGTGCAAATTGATGTGAACTTCTGGGTAGTTCTACCAAGAGCAGAGGTTAATCCCAGAGGCCATTCTGGATTTCCTGGGAGAGAGAGGAGAGGAAAGAGAAACACACAATTAGAGATTCATTTGATGGATACGAGGAGATAAATGTCCACTAATTCCCTCCAATTAAATTGCAACTCATAAATCTGCACAGATGAGGACATGCACTTCAAACTTGTCGAATGTGATTGAGTACGAAGAGGCAACAAGATGTCTGGTTTCAGTATGCAAGACATTTTCGCCATTGTGCAGATGATACAAACAAGTTAAGGCTTTAGAGTTACACTGCTAATAAAAGGTTGTCTGTGTCTGTGAGGTCAGAGCACTGCTTGGTGACTGAGGTCAGACTCATGTATCAGAGCAGAGCAGCCAGCCCCTGTGACTCAAAGGTCGAGTTGGCTTTGTTAAAACATAATCTGAAAAAAGGTTTGATTTGGATGTCTCAACACGACCCGGGGCTTACTGCCAGGCTTAGCTTGTGCCTCAGCTCGGTGAATAATAAGCGTGGCAGGAAGAAATACATTTACTATGATAATGACAGACATCAAGCCACTCAGACATGAGGCAGAGGGCGATGTTTAGAAGGCAGTGGAATGGAAAACACAGCAAGGAAACTGTTCTGAATCAGAATTATATACAAAGACAGAAATGATAACAAATTACTAAATATGAATTTCTATGTTTCTAACTATTCAAGTTCTGCTAGACCCACATCCTATTGATGGAATATGCCTTGAACTGCATTTGCAAATGTTAGGTCTCTTAAAGAGGTGGTAATATTGGGGAATGTTTCCTTGTTTTTTAAAGTTTATTATTTTCTTCCTTTCGGATGAAAGTAAATCGCATCATTTGACCTGTATTTTCAGATGTCATTCAGTATGATATGATGTAATTACTAAAGAAAACAATGATTTCAGAATCTTATTTAATTTGATACACAGTGAGACAAAGTGCATCCAAGAGAACGGTAGGACGGAGTATGCAACATTCACAAATGAAAACAAAAAGTTCTTGCTGACGTTACCAGCTCCTCCGTGCTCTGCTGATTATACTTTTAAATTTAAAAAAAGCCCTTCAAATATACTGACTATCATCACTGCAATAAGGCTGCAAATACTTCCATACAAATATACAGCCAGGGGCTACACAGAAGTCAAAAGTACCCAGCAGTATTGTCCATTAATAATAAAAAACATAAACCTTATATTTACCTTGAGCCAAAACTATTTGACCAGCAGCAAATTAAGTTTTTTTGAAAGATATTTTTTGGCCCTTTCAGCAGCAGAAGAGTGACTGTGGGGAGACAGAGACGGGGAACGACATGCAGCAAAGGGCCGAATCGACAGCTAATCGACACCCAGCGAATAGTGAGTTTTAACTGTGAAACCAAAGGTTTAGCCTCCAAAAGCAGCTGTTCAGTACATACATTTTCTATACATTTTTTTATTCTTTAGACACAGGTACAGTCCTGTCTTTTAAAGAAAGAAGTTTAAATTAAATTTCTAAGCTTTTTTCTTGCCTAAGAATTTAGAAAAAAGGTTGTTGAATCAGATTCTCTCCATTTTGAAGCAAAAACTGAAATAACAGTCAGAGTTCCATGAACATCACGTAGAGAGAACTGTCCTTAGAGTTACAAATGACTGAGTACGTGCTGCACATGACTGGATGCATCATTTCACACAGTTGTACACTCTTCGATTGCTGGGCATCCTGGATTAGCATCTCTGGGCCCACACACTTTACATTTCCCTGTTTTCATTGGCAGGTCATCCTCCACATCTGCTAACTTCTCATGTGGGGTTCTGCAGGGTTCAGGGTTCCCATTACGAAAAAATCCTCCAAAGTCATAATACCGTAAATCTACTATGCAGATGACACCCACATTTAATTACCAAATCTTGTCTTCGAAATTTCGAGTAATGGTTGGATTATAATTTCTTTCAGTTAAATGAGGACCAGGCCAGTAATGAACTGAAAACTTTAAGTTAAGAACATGAAAGATGTGTCAATAAAGAAAATAAAACATGAAAAAGTAAAAAGAAGGAGAGGCTCTTTTGCATAAATGGTATTGATATGAAGTATTGCAGTCTCAGAAACTGACATAAAGCAGGAGAGTCGGTCCAACGTTCAAAGTGCTACAGAGGAATAACTGCTTGTTGGGGATTATCTAGGGGACAAACACATGCATTTGATATTTAATAGGATCTAGGAGCTGACAGACTTCAAAGGCTGCTGCTCTCTTCCTTTACAATGCATGTGACAACATAAGAGAGAAATGCTAAAACGAAACATTAATGCAACTTATAACTGTCACATACTTTGAAGGATAATCATTTTTCATAAATATTTTCACATATATACAGATTAAGATGTGCTCAGAACCCCTGACTAATCCCCATGTTTGAACTATCTCTACATGCAGATTACACAGCGCGCCTATAGTTGTTGGCAATGTTGACTAAGTGCAGTGGTTGTAATGGAAAATACCTGCTGCCAGCCTCGGCTATAAGAAAAGGAGGCAAAGTCTGTTCTACATCGACCTAGATTAAAGCATCAAGGGATGAATAAACGTGTAATCTGAGGAAAGATTCTCATCTGCATAGGTAGAGCTACACCCAAAATCGGCTTCATCTTCTCTCCCCGTAATTGAGAAAGTGAAATCGAGCCCCGCGAAGAATACCGATGGAGCGGTTCTTTCGAATGAGCTGTTTTGAGATTTTAGGTTTTTTTTGGTTCAGAATTTTTTTTTTTTTCAGATTCAATGATATCATGACTCAACGGCACTGTGGCAATTTTCCTACGCAGTCGAAGCATCTGTGATACAATTGTGGTACCTGAGTGAGTCAGACTCTGTGTCAGAATGAGAATATCTTTTCCAGTGGTTTCTTTTTCGCCTCCTGGGGCTCTCTTCAATCAGTCCCGTAATTGTCTGATTATCATGCCATTTCTAAGCAAAATACATTTCGGGAAGCCTCGGAAATCAACAGCATCTGGCTCTGTCAATGGAAATCATTTCCCCCATTTTTATGATGGTGATATTGTTTTGAGCAGCCTTCTGCCCGTGGCATGTTCATATACTGTATGTGCAGCCTTTAACAACATGGCTTATGCACACGGTTTGGCAGGATGAGGACAAAAGGTGGTTATGTTCACGCTCCGATTATAATTATTCTCCAATGATATTAAACGATCAGGCTGGATAGTTTTCTTAATGTCAACAAATCTTATGAAAAGACCAAAACTATGAATGACTTGATCCAACTAACAAGTAGAGCGGGACAAGTGGAGGAAGCAGAAGGCAGAAGTCACTGATCACTGAGATGGCAGTTCATCTCAGATCTCTCTAGTCGACAGCAGGATTAAGGTTTGCTTCTTCTCTTTTACTCTTTAAATCTTGCAGGTCACCCTGCTGGATAGACTTTACAGTGACACACAAACCACAAGCATGTTCTTTCTTTTATATCAACAGACATGGGATAACACGTATGCCGTGTCTAATGTCGGCCAAACGATATATTGGTAGCATTGTAAGAATTTGCTGCTTGTCTGTGTTTTTAAAGGGTGAGTGTGAAGGATTCAGTGGCACGCTCTCTTTCCTAGGGTCAAGAAGAAAACACCATGACACTAGGGCTGCCACAAACGTTCATTTTGATAGTTGACTAATCGGATCATACGTAAATTGACTGTCCTGGAGAGAGGCGGGTGGGCGGGCGCTGTAAAGCCCACAGACGGAGCCATGAGCCACCTTCGCCCCCGAGTGTTTCCATGCTGACCCAGAGCCACCGCAGAGGAAATGCGCCCGGCGGAGAGGTCCCACGAGGGGATCCTCCCGCACCGTGCAGCTGTCCCTGACCCGCCGAGTTGAATCCCCCGGGCAGACTGCGCGGAAGTTGCTGAAGTTGCGTTGAAGTTGCAAATCGCAACATCGTGAATTCCTGGAGGGTCTGTGTTATTGTAAAGCTTATGTTGACTACTAAATTAGTTGTCGACAATTTTGTTCGTCGACATAATCGTGACTAATCGACTAATGACCCTACATGACACATGGCACACAAAAAACGCAACCTAGAAATAGTGTTTAGTTTGTCCATTGTGGGCTACCGTAGAAACAGTGCTTCAGCATGGTTGACTCTGTGGAAAAGGACTAGCTGTAGATGTGAAGTAACAGAATCATGATAGTTATAAATGCTGAATTCCATTTCCAGCATATCCTAAACACACTGTGCCTTTAAATGATTTGTCACCTTTGGTTATTTGTACTGTTGATCAAAGCAAACAAATCCAAATGTTGGTTTAACTGTGGGAACTTTTTTTTTTTTTAAATATACTTAGGCTATTTTTCTTTCTTAGACTAAACAAAATCTTTCATCTACTCCAAATAAACTAATTAATGATGAAAATGTTAATTAGATGCACCTTTACTCAAAGCTTCCGCTGCATAGCTGCTGGATCATTTCTTTCCCAGAAAAAACGCTGTCGGTGAAGATATCCACAAAACCTTTTCTTTTTTTGTTTCGGGTGTGTTCAATTATTAAATATCTTTGAGAAAAGTTACATCACATTACATATAAAATATAGATACACTAAGTTATCACATCTCCCCCATGTATGAACACAGAAACAGCTGTAAGCAGCCTTTGTGATTTTTATTTTTTTTTGCAGAAGCTCAGCATCATACTTCCCTTTTCCTGTCACCCCCAATAGCATGCTGAACCTTTTCATACTTAATGTATTGCAGGTGGACTGTTCGACCTGTAGCGGGAATATGGCAGACAGAAAACGCTGTGTCTCTGTCTCCTGTTTTATTCATGGAAGCAGGAAAACTCAAATCAACTGGTCATGTAAACAACTTTTTTCTTTTCCCCTCTCATTGTTAAACCTGCAGCCAACAGTTGTTGCACGTAACCACGGCCGCTGATGACACAGCGGGAGGCGAAACACTTTAAAAAGGCAGAAAGATAAAGCAAAGTGACAGACAGTGAGAGATCAGCCGAGGGAGAACGGGCTCCTCTGTCGCCTGCCTGCTAATACCTAATGTTTTGGACTCCCGCTGAGAGCTCGCCCACTGCATTCGATTTCACAGCGTCAGCTTTCCGCCGATGTCAAACAGCAGATAGCAGAAGACTAGGGCGGGTCAAAAACACATATCATTGAACCACTGTTCTATCCTCACAACAAAGAGGACCCGTCGGAGGGAGACAACCACAGTGAAACAGACTCTTGACTTTTCACCCCCGCTGAAAAGGAACAAACAGAAACATTTCCCACCCGTTTATAGGCCCCGTTTGTTGCCTTGTAGTCTCGGGTGATTCAGGTGATGTTTCACCGAGCTGAGGTAAATAAACAAGAGGGTTAAAGTAAGTACGGCAAGGCGCAAACAGCAGAGGAGAAAATTAGTGACACAGCAATGTGTTTATGTGAAATCAGACTGTAACGCGGCTGTGAAATGTTCCTGAGGCCTGAAAATAAATGTGCTTTTCTTCTCTGTTGTTTCCGCTGAGTCAGACGGAGCTCTCCATGAGGCATGTTGTGGTGGTAGTCGATGCATCGATCAAAGTCAAACTTAAATACACATTCTGCACCAACAGATGCAATATGTGTAGTAACGCGTTGTCTAAAATCATTAATAAGTTATTTACAGGGAGACAATATAAATGTGTGCACCATCAGAGACTGCTGGTTATTATTATTTCACTATCTCTGGTTGTATTTTTATTATTGCTGGCGATGCTGCAAATCAATGAGCAGGATTGCTTCATGGAAATGTTTGGTTTTGATATGATTTCTGCATTAATGTGATGAAGTACCTCACATTTTAATGTTTAATTTAAAAAAAACAATGATCGCGTCTGGCAATTTATTAAAAACAAACAAAAAAAACATTCTCAATTGATTCTTTCCTGGAAAATCTATTGAGAAATAATCACAATCTAAAATTGGACATAACAAAAGAGGATTTCAACCATATAACCCGCTGCTACGAGACAATACTTTGAGTTATGCAAGTTTTTCTGCAGAGGGAAGTGTTTGTCCAATCGGAAATCAAAGAATACCTGTTAGACCTGTGCTTCAAGACACACTAAGTCCACAGGGAGTAACTTTAGTACACAAAAGAACTTCATAAGCACAAATGTGTTTGACGATAGGATTATATTCTATTGTTTAAGTCTCATGTGTGTGGACTTTGGGTCAATGCTGCAGTACTTCCTCACACTGACAAACAAAGACTTTGGGTTTTGGTTTGATAAAACCAGCCAGCACAAGGTTTAATGTTTCTAAGTGACGTCCTGTTGCTTCAACGCTAGCATCCAACGTCAGTGACCACTCATTGTAACTGTCAGTATTTAGTTCATCAGCTCCAAAACTGATTACACCGCCTTTACATTAAGTAGATTTTAGAACTGAGTTTAGAGAGTTTAAATAAATCACTTCTTAAATCGCATCCAAGACCCAGATAAGTTCCATCTTGTTTCTGTCCTTTGTAGAATTAAAAAGTTGGATTTGATTGCATAAATTTGGTCTATTCAATAATAATTTGATTGATCTGCATCTGTTTTGTTTTTTAACCAGGAATCTATCGGGTGATTTGACCGAGCTCATTGTTTGTGAAAGCGAGCAGATTAGTCTGATCAGCTTCACAAGCGGGGCAATCCTCTGAATGTGTGGCACACCCTGGAGGTTCTGCAAAATTGGAGGAGATAACTAGGTTGGAGAGAGGTGCCAGTGGGTTTCGGGGGTTTAGACAAGCAGACTTTTTAGTATTTCCACAGTGTCATCTTACTAGAAAAACACAGGGAATGAAGACTGGATTGTTTTAGTGGTTAGTTTTTCTGCAAAAAGCTGTCTGTGCTTTCCCAATTTCACCCAGCTTAGGGTTTCTGAGACAGATGATTATTCTGATTTTATATAAGCTTTCCTGGGTGATTTCTCTGCTGGAGGTTTTAAATGTTTATAAGAGCAGAAATATGTCCTAAGAGACCTGCAACCCACATGGCATCAGCAGACTCTTGCCTCCCTAACCTCCGGGTTTCCAAAGCCACAATGTAACTCATCTCATTTCTGACTTACAACTTCAATTAAAAGGTGTCGAACCTGATTTTAATTAAAACTCAAATACTTTACGTCAGTTTCAGCACTTTTCCAGGAGCGAATGATTTATATTTCATTCTCCAAGTTAACTTGAGTGCATATTCTCCAACACCTGCAAGAATTTGACTTTGATCACATTGCATAACCCAAGGATGGTCGGCAGAAATCAACCGTGGGATCATGTAATAATCATGAACCTGGCTCTATAGATAACACTTCCCTGGGCTCGTCTATCTATCAAGCCGAGATCTGAAGATCTGGGAATCAACTCTCTCTCTTTCTTCACGCCTAAAGTGTTGAGGGTGGGAGTAGTTTCGTTTGCAGGCTTCAGACAGTGCAACTGTCTGAGTACCATATTCAATGAAGGTGTAATCTGTGAAAAACAGAAAGAAAATACTCGGCTGTCACTTGTGCTGTAGAGCTCTGTGACAGTTACAGTCCTCTGTGTAAACAGTCCAAGTAATACAGAGCTGTGCTGGAGCTACAATTAAGCATCAGAAGCTTGGAAATATGACACATTGCAACAATTCGTGCATCTATTTTCTCTCTCTTATGTATACTAATGCAGAAACACAACAAAGAAATGCAACAACCTGCAATTTCAATCTTTTTTCCAACACTTGTGGGTAATTAAAAGCAATAAGCAGTAGGTTTTTAAACACAGATTAGGCCTGGAGGTAATTAGGCCCATTGCAGTAATGACCCACTGAGTCCTGTGGGCAGGATGGTGTGTCAGTCACCCCCTCCCATCACATCACATCTCCCAAAGTCAACAGTGACTTGTCCTTCCAGTACGCTACCCTCCAAACGCCATCTGTCCGAACCCTCATCTTTAGGTAGGTTGGCGAGATGAGCGCGGGGAAGCCTCTGATGGTTTCATCTCCCCACGTTTGCATGCCAAGTTAAACAAACTCAATTATATCTGTGAAGGAGGAGCTCTTTCTCCCCTCTGTTTTTTTTTTTTTTGGCTGTCAAATTAGAAAACATGCCTGCACTCGTCAACCCCACTATATGTTGTTTGGCTGCTTAATGAGAGGGTGGGTGGAAGATGGAAAATGTCCCATCTGTTGTGTGTTTAATGGCTGGATTCTTGAGCTCTAATCATACAGCGGGAGTGCCAGGATGGAGCAGACAGCACCCATCTGCTGGCCACTGCAGGGGAAAAAAACACAGTTTCTCAACTCGCATCATCATCATCTCTCTCCACTCTCACTGCAGTGGCTTGTCTGGAAGTTGAGAGCCATCAGCATTACATGTAGAAGACACAGGAGTCTGGCAAGTGCCTGCTCCAACTCATGACTATTCATCATTTATTCATTTAATTTGTTAATTGTCTTCTTGCCTTCAAACTTCACATTTCTTTATTGTCCAACATTGATGTAATAGATATACAGATGTTTACATAGTGGTTTTGGTTGCTGCCATCTTGGCAGTCCTGCCTCCGCCTGCTTATCCAAAAACGAGCAAAGAGGTGGTGCATCGGTGGAGTTGAGGTGGAGCTGAATGATGCCTTGGTGGTCAAACTAGCCGCCTGTAATGGCACCTACCAGTGATGCACGGGTTGATCCAAATTAGAGCGTGTGCCCGCGATCGCCCGCGGTCACGAGTCATCAAACAATATTTTTAATGATATTCGGGTCGCGGTCGGTCGGGTCGTTTGAAATAAAGATGCCGAGTAAAGTTTTGATGCGGGACAAAAAGCACGTGGACCTGAGCAATGCCATTAAACCGCATTTTAAATGAATATAATAACTCAGTAATGCCAGTTTTATGTAGCCCGCTACGAAGTTAATCAAGAGTATAGACTACTTTTTAAAATGTGGGTCAGGAAGCGGGTTGGGTACAATATTTCACAATTATTTGCTGCGGTCCGAGTTCGGGCGGGTTAGTTTAAAACCGCGCATCACTGGCACCTACCTGTCATTCAAACTGGCCATGCTGTTAATTATGCATAATTAAATTAATTAAATTAAATTAAATTAAATTTATAAACGTAAGTTGAACGGGGAAATTAGCTACAGAGACCAAAACTGTTTTTTGTACCAGGCTGTAAAACATGTTTATTTCTTGCTGTGAAGTTTTTAACCTGGGGACTTATGGAGACTGACTCACTTCTGGAGCCAGCCTCAATGGACGTTAGAGGAACTGCAGTTTTTCAGCACTTCCTTTACTTGATAAATGATTGGACGATTAATAAATTATTAAAAAAAAAACAAATCCATTTTCTGTCAGCTGGCTCCATCAATGACCGACTAATCATCTCAGCACTTGGATGAGCATGTAATGCCTTTTGGATTTGAGTTGCCAAATAGAACAAGACAAAAAAAAGACAAAGTAGATTCGGGATGGAAATATATTCATATCACCTCCAGCACTTGGTCCTCATCATGTCTGCGCAAGTCTAAATTCAGGTTGAGGCAGTTTGACAAACAGAGCAGGTGGGTTTTACAACAAGAAGAGAGAGAGAGGGCCTCTGTGCTCTCATCTACAAACAGGGCTGAGTATTCGCATAGCATTTCATAAAGATATAAACTCGCTTTCTCGCTGCAGAGTAGATTCCCTATGAGAGAAAGGAGTGCGAGAGATTTTGGGGGGGGGTGCTCGCACACTGCTTTTCAAGTGTCCACAGAGACTCGTGGTGGGGTGTGTGTGTGTGTGTGTGTGTTGCCACCTCATGTCCAAATAAAGAATAAGCTATAACAGAGAGGAGTTAGGGAGGGATGGGGAAGTGTGAGGAGGGCGTGCAGGGTGTGTGTGGGCTGGATGGGACATACTGTTTTCCGCTGACGTGTTTTCATCATTACGGCTCAAACTGCTGCAGTGTTATGAAAATGAGAATCACGACTTTCTCACTCGAATCGAGATCATGATTCACTCACACACACTTATTATTTCCTCCCTTCTATCAACCACGGTGGGGTTTCCTGATTCTTCAGACTCGGTTTGTTCTTGTTTTTGTTGTTCCTCCAAGGCTGGTTTTTTCTTTCACTGTGTTATCTGAGAAATTGATCTGGACATTTAAAAGATCTGCTGGTATTTTCTTCTTTTTTCAGCTCTGCGTGTCTGCACAGACGTTACATGACGTGACAAAGTTTGGCATTTGTCGATCTAACTTTTTTAATTGGCGGATGGAGTCGCTTTTTTATCTTTTTTCATTTGGTTCTCGTCTTTTGCTCAGCGCAAAACCTAAAACCTTTAGAGAAGCGACGACCAGCCATTATGGATTCACTCATAGATTATTTTCTTGACAAATCGTCTCTGATCATGGTTGTTGGAATTGTCCATCACAGTTCCCAGAGATGTCTTGTTTTGTGCGACCAACAGTCACAGATATCAGTTTAATATCATCAAAGACTCAGTGGACTTTTGTGCGATGAATCATTTATCAAAATAAATGTTCTTTTCATGACGAATCAATTAATCATTTCGACTCTGGACCAAAAAAACCAGAGGAAATCGGTGTGTTGCAATAGTAATCCAGCCCCAAAATACAAGTCAACAACGTGTTTACTCTATCAAAGCAGCCGGTGTATGATAATGATACCCTCACTATGTGCAGAGTTTGAGCTGCAATTTGCAATGAGATCTGGGTTTGAAGCATTTTTTGTTGTGAAGGAGCTGTGATCAGGGAATCGCTAAATAATTTTACTATGCTTAATAAGTGGTCATGCTAGACTGATATGAACTTAACCCACCATAGTTCTGGTATTAGCTGCACGTCAAGCTTAAAAAATAAAAAATCGGCCCTGGCTCAGAGCGGTCGACTTGTTTAGGCACACTGAGATTCATTTCAATACAGGAGAGTTGTTTGACGCTTTGGCAAACGCTTTGACAGTTTGGCAATAGCGCAGTAGCTCGCAAGCGCAGTCCTTGGGGCGAGGGAAGCGGGCAGATGTTGCTACAAAGTGAATGGTTCAATCACAGCCCTGGAGAGTGTTCTAAGAAAATCTGCTTACACACTTACACAGCCTCGGCTGGAACACGAGTACAGCCAGTGTTGACTGACAGTATGAATTAACCAATATTTCTGTATAGATTCTAAATGCATCAGCAAAAAAAAACTACATGTTCCTTGTCTATTCACATACACGCTAACCACATGTATATACACCCTCTAGAGGCGACACTTAAATAGATTTTAGACCTAAGAAGTTTATTTTTAGGATAGCTGTTCCTTATTTATAAAACTCAGCACTGAATTCAACCTTTTGCAGAGGAATTCAAGCAGCATTAAAATTCCAGTTGTCGTCCTAACTCCGGTGGACAGCCCCCCGCGGCTCGCCTCACCATCAGATCTCGTGATCAGTAGGGACGCTCCGTCCATCTCTCCGACTCCCCCCTCACCCCCGCAAAGCGTTGGCACAGTCCAATTACATCTCCCTCACATTTTCGCGCCCCGCGCTGCACGTGAAGGGTGAGCAGGTCTGACAGGCGCGCGCACACTATGTTTTATCGGGCCGCACACATCGAGGGGGTTTCTCTTTTGCACTGTGACACCACCGACAACTGACGTGACTCACCTTTTCTCTCTGTCAGGACACTACAAGACTTTTGAGTTAGAGTCCATCTTCCACTGAAAGATATACATGTGTAACTGGGAGGTTTCACACTGAACCAGTAAATATGATAAATAATGCAGGTTTCATTTTAAATACTATATCCTTTTACGAAACCTGTCAATTCCACAAAAATAAAGTGGAATTTTGTTTGAATCCTGTACTTTTGCACACTATGAGTTGGTTTTTTAGGATTTGGGCCACATCTGGAGTAATAATGACTGAATACTTCACCTCGGTATTGTCTAAACATGCTTATATTCTGCTGAACTCTCACTCTGTACATTGTTGAGTACAAAAAGAGTGAATAAACGCCTAAACTTCGAGTGTAAATCTAAGGGGGATGGTATGATAAAGGATATGCCCAGGTGAATAAAACACAGGATTTTTCCCTTAAGAAGCTGGAGCCTCTCGGATGTGACCAAAAGGCAAACCCACCATCCCGATGCTTTTGTGCAGAGACAAAATAAAAACTGTGAGGCAGCCCCGAGGATCCAGGCGCAGAAACGCAGGGCGATTACATAATGACAGTTCATCCTTAAGAGCTATTTAAAAAAGGGAAATCTCTGAGAAACATTCACGAGATGGAAACCAAACCCTGTATAGCACATTAACTATTCATGCAGCATATTGGCAATCAACAGGGACATTCTTTCCATAAAATAATGAACAATATGCAGATGGAATATTTTTATCTCCATCTCAGTGCAGCTGCTTTCTTTCTGCTACGTCACACTTTGAATCCTCCTCTCGAAAACTGTTATACAGATTAAATGCTATTTATTTTTTTGTTCCACTAATCAACATATATGGCTCAACCCAGCGCAGAGCCATGTTTCTGGAACAGGGATGCTTTGCAGACTTGCGACATTGTGACGTCAAAAGATGCTTTTTCTAAGAGCTGGATGGTTGACTGCCCTCGTCTGGAAGTTGAGAGCGTATTGATTGTTTTTATCCAACGTCTACTTAGCATGGATGACATATTGAGAAATTTCATCATTCACTTGAACCCTGAACGATGTATATTAATTCATTTCTTTTAGCAAATCAGGGTCGACTTCATCATTTATACCGTTCTCCTCGGGTCAGAATCACATGCTCTAATGCCGTAGCTTTTAAAAATGCTCTGTCACTATCAAACTCTCATAGTGCTGAGTGTTCTTTAAGGAAATGCTTTGCTGCCCATTCGTCACTGACACCGAGAGCAGCAGATGAATCATTCTAATGCTGCTCTCATCCCTACCGAAGAAGCCAGAGTGCAATATGTCAGCGGGATACAGACTGTCTCTGTGCTAACTGGAAGAAATGAAAGTCTGAAATGTTCTGACAACAAAGGCCAGGCATGATGTGTTAAAAGCACAGGGCCAGATGTTTGCTCTTTTCTCAAAGCAAGAGAAGCCAAGCGTCTCCAAGGTGTTCTCGTTTCTGAATGAAAACCATGTAGGCCTTTTGGCCACACGCATCAAGCTGATGAGTTAATGGAAAACACATTGTACCTCTTACCACCTGCAGCCTGATTGGCCATTGTTACGCGTCTGGCAGCCTAGTTTCAAGTCTGTGGAACTGCATGATTTATAGTGAGAATGAAAGTGCGTCATCATCATCATCATCAGCAGCCCTACTTAATGATGAGCATGTGACAGAAGCGTCCACTTTTGTATTTTCTCACTGTGGGCTTTTGTGTTCTTGACGGGACTGAATGGCAATAATACAAAAAAAGAAACAGAAAAAATAAGTATTCAATCCTTTGACATTCAGATGGAATCTGACCCCTATTGAAAGAAATGTCTCCACTGAAAGACAATCCTGTTTGTGTGTTTGACAGCCGGGATATCAGTCAATATTTCTATTGTATTAATATGATGGGGACAAGTGCATCGTATTGATATCCGGATACAGACAGTCGCAGTGGCAGACTTGGATTTGCCACAGCTTGTCAATGCAGGTACTTCACTCAAAACAATGTAACTGAAAATCTTTACTGGAATCAGTTTAACTGGACACCGGGTCCTGTGGAACACGCAGGAGGGAATATCATAAACGATGGCAGTAAATTGGACTTGAATGTCAATCTATTGAATCTTTAAGTCTTAATTGGCAAAGCACAGCAGTTCCTATCCATTTATTACTGTTCCCTAGGAGATGCTGCATGGGGAAAAGAAATTCTTGCAGGATGCAATTGGTGAATGTCTAATTCGGTGTCTTATTAACACTAGTTGTTTATATATATAATATAGCCTGTGAACCTGCAAATTACTCTGCTGGATCTCTGTTGCAAAGAGAGATGGTTAATTTTTTTTAAGGGTGTCTCTTTTATATTTCTGCTATATCGTTCACATGGTGGCGCTCTTTCTTCCCCTCGCCCAGCCCTGATTGCCAGCTATCGGCTCGTCAGTTTATTCCAAATGAACAGCTGTTGCTGCTGCCAGAAATGTGTATTTTAATTTTCTGCATGTTTGATGCTCAATAGGACAGCTCAGCACACACACACACACACACTGAGAACATGCATGTGTGTGTGTGTGTTTTCCCATCAGGCTATACGCCTGTCTGGTATGACAGAATTCATCCATCATTTTCTTTGCAAAAACGACCACAATAAAATCACCGCGAGCATTAGAAGCAGGGGATTATTTCACCTTGTGCATTCCTGGATTTAAAAGAAGATGCATCCCTGACAAGTCCGATCAACAGTCGCCTTTTCTTACTCGCAGAAAAACCCCTACGTTGTCGTCTTGGCTGGCAGACGGAGACAGTGAATGACCACTTTCTGTTTGCTATCTGTGAAGAGACTTTTAATGTTCAGAGGAAAAGGTAATTCATCTTTTGATGGGACTTTGAATGCACTGTTGGACAATAATCCACCTTTCTTTTCCTGTCTAGTTTAGTGATGATTGAAAAACACAATGGCAGCCATCACATTGTAGGCCCTGGGGTTGAATCGTACCATTCCTTTATGGAGCAGCTTGCTTTATTGATTTGGCGTGACTGATAGAAAGTGTTAGTAGTAGGTCCCTAATTCGACTTCCATGATGTTGGTGGACTGGAGAGAAACCCAAGCTTCAGACGCAAAGGTGCTCTGACATTTAATCCCATGTATGAGTCATGCTCCAAAAATCGAAGTCCTACAATTCCCATAATACAACTTGATAGCCTTCCTGACTGCTCAACACCCATGTCTTTCAAACTCCACACCTCCAGTTTGCACCGAGGCTTTCTATTAGTCTCAGCCGAAGCGAGTAGCCCGCCACAGAAGCGCATGATACAACTGTTGGTGAGTGAGTAAACTGGACGTCCGGTTGAAGATGTTGGTGGATATGGAAGCCTGTGTCTATTTTAGGTCTTGATGACCAAGTTAACTAAATTTCTGGTCGAAAATCGGACTTTCTGAACCCAAACAGTCGCGTGAGTGACTCCAATACCAAGTCTTCATGGCGTTGCCACCAACCGGTCATCACGCTGAGCAACACACCGTTTAAAGTGTCTTCTCGCTGTAACGGCGACTTGATATTGGCAATTGTTAACACTCGAGTTGCGCAACACTTCAGGGTAGAGTTTGTGTAACGGGGGTCAAGTCAGGATTCCAGTGATTAACATGTACAGGTTGGCCTTTGAGCGGTTATCACTGTGTCTGCATCACAACGGTGTGACATAGAGCGCCGGCGTCTGTAAATAAACAGACACTTCCTGAGCTGCTGTCTTTGAGATTAATAATAGTGTAATTAGCTCAGTGCCCTTTTCAAACGAGAGAGCATCCATAGGCTGGACAAACTATTACATTGACAAAGAGTGTCTAATAGGGTAGTGGCCACCCTTGTCCTTTCGAACAGTTTGTGTTGGATCGCTTCAGGCAGGTTCTGACCCGTTTAGAGTTTAGTTGACTCCCCATGGGTTAAATGGTTTTGTTGTTGGCAGCATGTATTGTTGAGCAACCCGGTTCACGAAGCTTAGACCATTCGTTTAAACGCTTCGATAATCAAACACAGCTGAAAAGGCTTTTCTTGTTGATCTGCTTCATATCATTGTAAATTTGATACTTTCAGGTTTTTGTTTTTTTTATTCTTTGGTGAGACTGACGAACCAATTCAACGAATCTCTTGACTTTGTCATTTTTCAAAATCACATAATTACTAATGAAAAGAATTATCACTTTCATACCTGACCTGAGTGTTCATATATTCCTGATAAACACTGATTTGTAGTGAAGCTATAGGCTACTATTTTCTATATTTGTCATGCAATTCCAGGCTGTTCCACCTGCCAGATTAAACTGAGCAATGCTTGAGCAGCTCATTTCCGATTCAAGCACTGGGCCTCAGTCAGCTGCCTCGTGTTGCTTTGACAAGGTCCAGCGACATGACGACTGTCCGGCTTGCTGAAACTAACACACTGTGTCTGTGGCCTTTTGACTGAACATGAGTCACTTCTGTTGAGTTTTTAACTTGTACGTCAAAGTTTAGGTCAGTAGCACATGGTGCTGCTTCATATCTTCTCGTGGTGTGTGCATTTCACACGTGGGGTTTGTACGGTGCATGGGAATAAATTAAAGACTGCGTGATTGATGGATGTTTGGTTGGAGGGGGGTGCCTATCCTGAGCCCACATCTCCTGATGTGATGCAATTTTGCATTAATAACCCTGATGCTCAGTCTCCTGCTGAAAATAATCAACCAATTCTGATGATTTATTGGTTTAATACCAAACACAAAGCTTTTCTAAATGTAGGATTTGCTGTGTTTTTCTCTTATATGATTGTAATGGATCACTGGATACGTGTGTTATAGACGAAGCACCAATTATCTGGGAATTAATGAACAGTCAACTGATACCAACATAATATATTATCCAGCCCTTGTCCAGTTACGTGACATCACTGGAATAAGAAACTGCTGTAAATGTCTTCAGGCAACAATTATAATACAAATAAAATCCAAACTTCCCCTCAGCACAGTTCCGATAACAAGACTTTGACATGATACAATCTGCATCACAGTCAGCGCCAGAGAGCCAAACGCTCCACAGTGGATCCATTGTGAAACTGTCAGCTATACACACAGGGGCCGACATGCCACCGAGACACTGACACATTGCAAACACATGGATGGGAGGTGACACCTTGAAAAAAAAAAAAATAAAAAATGCAACGCTCTGGTCTGGAGCGCACAAATCCCCGGTGGCCCACCAGAAGCACAATCAAGCAACATTAACAGGGACAGCTAAGCATCTGGCCTACTGGGGCACGGCCTTTTCTACACACAAACACACACACACACACACACACACGCTACAACGCATTTGAAGATGATAGAGAGCACTGAAGGCTTCTTTTGTTTTCTCCTCCTCAGAGGGAGAGAGATGGGATGTGGTGCGGGGAGAGAAAGCTCGACTTATCACACACACACACACCCACACACACAACCACACACACCCACACACAACCAGCTGCAGTCCATGAGTGGACTCCTGTTTCTGCAGTGCGCCGTAAATTTCAGTCTGGCTTCACTGGGCGGCACGCGCATCAGAGGGATCGGATAGCATCCAACTCCACTCTGGCAAGAGCGCCTGTCCATCATCCAGGAGGTGCACAGGGAGCAGAGCTGTGGAACAACACCCCTGGGAGGAGAGACCGGAGAGCGCAGAGAGAGAAAAACAGCCCAGTGGCGCCACGCATTCGGAGTGCGCGAGGGTGATCCCCGGGCGCAAATGC
The DNA here is from genome assembly GCF_000972845.2 of Larimichthys crocea. NCBI lineage: Eukaryota > Metazoa > Chordata > Actinopteri > Sciaenidae > Larimichthys > Larimichthys crocea. The sequence continues at coordinate 1,012,064 of NC_040033.1, forward strand.
GAGAATGCGCGCACCGGTCAAACCGCGGCCTCGCCGCACCACACTCCTGTTTATGAATCCAGCTCCTCTTACATAACACACAACCACCCACCCACACCACCAACACACCACACACACACACGACACCCAAACGGAATTAGGCGGGGGCGCCACAGTACATTCACGCGCCCAGGGGGCAAAAAATGCAAAAAAAAACAACAACTTGCACTCCTATCCTGGAGCACCAAAAAAATAAAATAAATTGAACACGCCAACAAATTCGTTCTCTGTCTTATCCCTCGTCGGGCACCTCCTTGGACGCCACGCCGCTTCCTTACCGGTTTAAAAAGGGATCGACGCGACTTCTGACGTTTGTTCCTAATTTCTAACGGATATGTTTTCCGTTTCCCCGAGCCGCTGCCATCTTCCGAAGCTGCCCGAGCTTGGGATAGCCGATACTCTTCTTTTCCCGTGTGGTGTGCTTTGTGTTGTTTGTGTTGTGTGGGTTGTCTTTTGTCGTGCCACGGGCACGCTCCGCCGAGCCGTGTCTCTTTTTGCCCAAACAATATTTTTAATGATATTCGGGTCGCGGTCGGTCGGGTCGTTTGAAATAAAGATGCCGAGTAAAGTTTTGATGCGGGACAAAAAGCACGTGGACTTGAGCAATGCCATTAAACCGCATTTTAAATGAATATAATAACTCAGTAATGCCAGTTTTATGTAGCCCGCTACAAAGTTAGTCAAGAGTATAGACTAGTTTTTAAAATGTGGGTCAGGAAGCGGGTTGGGTACAATATTTCACAATTATTTGCTGCGGTCCGAGTTCGGGCGGGTTAGTTTAAAACTGGCCATGCTGTTAATTATGCATAATTCAAGCCTAAACGTAAGTTGAACGGGGAAATTAGCTACAGAGACCAAAACTGTTTTTTGTACCAGGCTGTAAACATGTTTATTTCTGCTGTGAAGTTTTTAACATGGGGACTTATGGAGACTGACTCACTTCTGGAGCCAGCCTCAAGTGGACGTTAGAGGAACTGCAGTATTTTAGCACTTCCTTTACTTGATAAATGATTGGACGATTAATAAATTATTTTAAAAAAAAACAAATCCATTTTCTGTCAGCTGGCTCTAATCAATGAACCGACTAATCATCTCAGCACTACTTGGATGAGCATGTAATGCCTTTTGGATTTGAGTCTGCCAAATAGAACAAGACAAAAAAAAGACAAAGTAGATTCGGGATGGAAATATATTCATATCACCTCCAGCACTTGGTCCTCATCATGTCTGCGAAGTCTAAATTCAGGTTGAGGCCAGTTTGACACACAGAGCAGGTGGGTTTTACAACAAGAAGAGAGAGAGGGGCCTCTGTGCTCTCATCTACAAACAGGGCTGAGGCTATTCGCATTAGCATTTCATACACAGATAAACTCGCTTTCTCGCTGCCAGGTAGATTCCCTCATGAGAGAAAGGAGTGCGAGAGATTTGGGGGGGGGGTGCTCGCCACACTGCTTTTCAAGTGTCCACAGAGACTCGTGGTGGGGTGTGTGTGTGTGTGTGTGTGTGTGTGTTGCCACCTCATCGTCCAAATAAAGAATAAGCTATAACAGAGACGGAGTTAGGGAGGGATGGGGAAGTGTGAGGAGGGCGTGCAGGGTGTTGCGTGGGCTGGATGGGACAATACTGTTTTCACGCTGACGCGTTTTTCATCATTACGAAGCTCAAACTGCTGCAGTGATATGAAAATGAGAATCACGACTTTCTCACTTGAATCGAGATCATGATTCACTCACACACACTTTATTATTTCCTCCCTTCTATCAACCACCGGTGGGGTTTCCTTGATTCTTCAGACTCGGTTTGTTCTTGTTTTTGTTGTTCCTCCAAGGCTGGTTTTTCTTTCACTGTGTTATTCTGAGAGATTGATCTGGTACATTTAAAAGATCTGCTGGTATTTTTCTGCTTTTTCAGCTCCGTGTGTCTGCACAGACGTTACATGACGTGACAAAGTTTGGCATTTGTCGATCTAACTTTTTTAATTGGCGAATGGAGTCGCCTTTTTTAATCGTTTTTCATTTGGTTCTCGGCCTATTTTGCTCACCGCAAAACCTAAAACCTTTAGAGAAGCGACGACCAGCCATTATGGATTCACTCATAGATTATTTTCTTGAGAAATCGTCTCTGATCATGGTGTTTGGAATTGTCCATCACAAGTTCGCAGAGATGTCTTGTTTTGTGCGACCAACAGTCACAGATATTCAGTTTAATATCATCAAAGACTCTGTGGACTTTTGTGCGATGAATCATTTATCAAAATAAATGTTCTTTTCATTGACGAATCAATTAATCATTTCGACTCTGGACCAAAAAAAAACAGAGAGAAATCGGTGGTGTTGCATAGTAATCCAAGCCCCAAAGTACAAGTCAACAACGTGTTTACTCGATCAAAGCAGCCGGTGTATGAATAATGATACCCGCACTTATGTGCAGAGTTTGAGCTGCAAGTTGCAATGAGATCTGGGTTTGGATGCATTTTTTGAATACGTGAAGGATAATTTTACTATGCTTAATTAAGTGGTCATGGTTGAGACTGATATGAACTTAACCACACTAGTTCTGGTATTAGGTGCACGTCAAGACTAAAAAAAAAAAAAAAATCGGGCTCCTGGCTCAGAGCAGTCGACTTGTTTAGGCACACTGAGATTCATTTCAATACATGGAGAGTTGTTTGACGCTTTGGCAAACGCTTTGACAGTTTGGCAATAGCGCAGTAGCTCGCAAGCACAGTCCTTGGGGCGAGGAAGCGGGCAGATGTTGCTACAAAGTGAATGGTTCAATCACAGCCCTGGAGAGTGTTCTAAGAAAATCTGCTTACACACTTACACAGCTCGGCTGGAACACGAGTACAGCCAGTGTTGACTGACAGTTTGAATTAACCAATATTTTCTGTGTAGATTCTAAATGCATCAGCAAAAAAAACTACACTTGTTCTTGTGTCTACTCACATACACGCTATCCACATGTATATACACCCTCTAGAGGCGACATATAAATAGATATTAGACCTAAGAAGTATATTTAGGATAGCTGTTTCTTTATTTATTAAACTCAGCACTGAATTCAACCTTTTGCAGAGGAATTCAAGCAGCATTAAAATTCCAGTTGTCGTCCTAACTCCGGTGGACAGCCCCCCGCGGCTCGCCTCTCATCCACCTCAGATCTCGTGAATCAGTAGGGACGCTCCGTCCATCTCTCCGCACTCCCCCCTCACCCTCGCAAAGCGTTGGCACAGTCCAATTAACATCTCCCTCACATTTCCACGGCCCCGCGCTGCACGTGAAGGGTGAGCAGGTCTGACAGGCGCGCAGCACACTAATGTTTTATCGGGCGCCACACATCGAGGGGGTTTCTCTTTTGCACTGTGACACCACCGACAACTGACGTGACTCACCTTTTCTCTCTGTCAGGACACTACAAGACTTTTGAGTTAGAGTCCATCTTCCACTGAAAGATATACATGTAGTAACTGGGAGGTTTCAGCACTGAACCAGTAAAATATGATAAATAATGCAGGTTTCATTTTAAAATACTATATACCTTTTACAAAACCTGCTCAATTCCACAAAAATAAAGTGGAATTTTGTTTGAATCCTGTACTTTTGCACGCTATGAGTTGGTTCTTACGATTTGGGCCACATCTTGGAGTAATAATGACTGAATACTTCACCTCAGTATTGTCTAAACATGCTTATATTCTGCTGAACTCTCACTCTGTACATTCTTGAGTACAAAAGAGTGAGATAAACGCCTAAAGCTTCGAGTGTAAATCTAAAGGGGGATAGGTATGATAAAGGATATGCCCAGGTGAATAAAACACAGGATTTTTTCCCTTGAAGAAGCTGGAGCCTCTCGGATGTGACCAAAAGGCAAACCCACCATCCCAATGCTTTTGTGCAGAGAACAAAATAAAATACTGTGAGGCAGCCCCGAGGATCCAGGCAGAAACGCAGGGCGATTACATAATGACAGTTCATCCTTAAGAGCTATTTAAAAAAGGGAAAGTCTCTGAGCAAACATTCACGAGATGGAAACCAAACCCTGTAATAGTACATTAACTATTCATGCAGCATATTGGCAATCAACAGGGACATTCTTTCCATAAAATAATGAACAAATATGCAGATGGAATATTTTTATCTCCATCTCAGTGCAGCTGCTTTCTTTCTGCTACGTCACACTTTGAATCCTCTTCTCGAAACTGATTATACAGATTAAATGCTTATTTATTTTTTTGTTCCACTAATCAACATATATGGCTCAACCCAGCGCAGAGCCATGTTTCTGGAACAGGGATGCTTTGCAGACCTGCAACATTGTGACGTCAAAAGATGCTTTTTCCAAGAGCTGGATGGTTGACTGCCCTCGTCTGGAAGTTAGAGCAGATATTGATTGTTTTTATCCAACGTCTACTTAGCATGGATGACATATTTGAGGAATCTCAACTCAGGTCTTGGAAAAAAAACGAGAAATTCATCATCACTTGAACCCTGAAACGATGTATTAATTCATTTCTTTTAGCAAATCAGGGTCGACTTCATCATTTATACCGTTCTCCTCGGGTCAGAATCACAATGCTCTAATGCCGTAGCTTTTAAAAATGCTCTGTCACTATCAAACTCTCATAGTGCTGAGTGTTCTTTAAGGAAATGCTTTGCTGCCCATTCGTCACTGACACCGAGAGCAGCAGATGAATCATTCTAATGCTGCTCTCATCCATACCGAAGAAAGCCAGAGTGCAATAATGTCAGCGGGATACAGACTGCTCTGTGTCTAACTGGAAGAAATGAAAGTCTAGAAATGTTCATGACAACAAAGGCCAGGCATGATGTGTTAAAAGCACAGGGCCAGATGTTTGCTCTTTTCTCAAAGCAAGAGAAGCCAAGCGTCTCCAAGGTGTTCTCGTTTTCTGAATGAAAACCGTGTAGGCCTTTTGACCACACGCATCAAGCTGATGAGTTAATGGAAAACACATTGTACCTCTTACCACCTGCACCCTGATTGGCCATTGTTACGCGTCTGGCAGCCTAGTTTCAAGTCTGTGGGATGAAAGTGCGTCATCATCATCATCATCATCAGCCCTACTTAATGATGAGCATGTGACAGAAGCGTCCACTTTTGCATTTTCTGACTGTGGGCTTTTGTGTTCTTTGACGGGACTGAATGGCAATAATACAAAAAAAGAGAACAGAAAAAATAAGTATTCAATCCTTTGACATTCAGATGGAATCTGACCCCTATTGAAAGAAATGTCTCCACTGAAAGACAATCCTGTTTGTAGTGTTTGACAGCCGGGATATCAGTCAATAATTTCTATTTGTATAAATATGATGGGGACAAGTGCATCGTATTGATATCCGGATAACAGACAGTCGCAGTGGCAGACTTGGATTTGCCACAGCTTGATCAATGCAGGTACTTCACTCAAAACAATGTAACTGAAAATCTTTACTGGAATCAGTTTAACTGGACACCGGGTCCTGTGGAACACGCAGGAGGAGAATATCATAAACGATGGCAGTAAATTGGACTTGAATGTCAATACTATTGAATCTTTAAGTCTTAATTGGCAAAGCACAGCAGTTCCTATCCATTTATACTGTTCCCTAGGAGATGCTGCATGGGGGAAAAGAAATTCTTGCAGGATGCAATTGGTGAATGTCTAATTCGGTGTCTTATTAACACTAGTTGTTATATATATATATATATAGCCTGTGAACCTGCAAATTACTCTGCTGGATCTCTGTTGCAAAGATGGTTAATTTTTTTTAAGGGTGTCTCTTTTATATTTTCTGCTAATATCGTTCACATGGTGGCGCTCTTTCTTCCCCTCGTCCAGCCCTGATTCTGCCAGCTATCGGCTCGTCAGTTTATTCCGAATGAACAGCTGTTGCTGCTGCCAGAAATGTGTGTTTTAAATTTTCTGCATGTTTGATGCTCAATAGGACAGCTCAGCACACACACACACACACACTGTGAGAACATTGCATGTGTGTGTGTGTGCTTTCCCATCAGGCTATACAGCATGTCTGGTAATGACAGAATTCATCCATCATTTATCTTTGCAAAAAACGCACAATAACATCACGCCGCAGCATTAGAAGCAGGGGATTATTTCACCTTGTCGCATTCCTGGATTTAAAAGAAGATGGCATCCCTGACAAGTCCGATCAACAGTCGCCTTTTCTTACTCGCAGAAAAACCCCTACGTTGTCAGTCTTGGCTGGCAGACGGAGACAGTGAATGACCACTTTCTGTTTGCTATCTGTGAAGAGACTTTTAATGTTCAGAGGAAAAGGGTAATTCATCTTTTGAATGGGACTTTGAATGCACTGTTGGAACAATAATCCACCTTTCTTTTTCCTGTCTAGTCTTCTAGTGATATGATTGAAAACACAATGGCAGCCATCACATTGTAGGCACCTGGGGTTGAATCGTACCATTCCTTTATGAAGCAGCTTGATAGAAAGCGTTACTAGTAGGTCCCTAATTCGACTTCCATGATGTTGGTGGACTTGTGAGAGAAACCCAAGCTTCAGACGCAAAGGTGCTCTGACATTTAATCCCATGTATGAGTCATGCTCCAAAAATACAGAGTCCTACAATTCCCATAATACAACTTGATAGCCTTCCTGACTGCTCAACACCCATGTCTTTCAAACTCCACACCTCCAGTTTGCACCAGAGGCTTTCTATTAGTCATCGAGCCCGAAGCGAGCTAGCCCGCCACAGAAGCGCATGATACAACTGTTGGTGAGTGAGTAAACTGGACGTCAGGTTGAAGATGTTGGTGGATATGGAAGCCTGTGTCTATTTTAGGTCTTGATGACCAAGTTAACTAATTATTCTGGTCAAAAATTGGACTTTCTGAACCCAAACAGTCGCGATAAGTCACTCAATACCAAGTCTTCATGGCGTTGCCACCAACCGGTCATCACGCTGAGCAACACACCGTTTAAAGTGTCTTCTCGCTGTAACGGGCGACTGATTATTGTGCAATTGTTAACACTCGAGTTGACGCAACACTTCAGGGTAGAGTTTGTGTAACCGGGGGTCAAGTCAGGGATTCCAGTGATTAACATGTACAGGTTGGCCTTTGAGCGGTTATCACTGTGTCTGCATCGCACACGGTGTGACATTAGAGCGCCGGCGTCTGTAAATAAAACAGACACTTTCCTGAGCTGCTGTCTTTGAGATTAATAATGGTGTAATTAGCTCAGTGCCCTTTTCAAACGAGAGAGCATCCATAGGCTGGACAAACTGTTACATTGACAAAGAGTGTCTAATAAGGGTAGTGAGACCACCTTTGTCCTTTCAGAACAGTTTGTGTTGGATCGCTTTCAGGCAGGTTCTGACCCGTTGAGAGTTTAGTTGAACTCCCCATGGGTTAAATGGTTTGTTGTTTGGACAGCATGTATTGTTGAGCAAACCCGGTTCACTGAAGAGCTTAGACCATTCGATTTAAACGCTTCGATAATCAAACAGAGCTGAATGAGGCTTTTCTTGTTGATCTGCTTCATATCATTGTAAATCTGATACTTTCAAGGTTTTTTGTTTTTTTATTCTTTTGGTGAGACTGACGAACCAATTTCAACGAATCTCTTTTCAAAATCACATAATTACTAATGAAAAGAATTATCACTTTCATAACTGACCTGAGTGTTCATATATTCCTGCTAAACATTGATTTGTAGTGAAGCTACTAGGCTACTATTTTCATATGTCGTCATGCAATTCCAGGCTGTTCCACCTGCCAGATTAAACTGAGCAATTCTGTGAGCAGCGCATTTCAAATTCAAGCACTCGGGCCTCAGTCAGCTGCCTCGTGTTGCTTTGACAAGGTCCAGCGACATGACGACTGTCAGGCTGCTGCTGAAACTAACACACTGCATGTTGTGGCCTTTTGACTTAACATGAGTCACTTCTGTTGATGTTTTAACGTGTGACGTCAAAGTTTAGGTCAGTAAGCACATGGTGCTGCTTTCATATCTTCTCGTGGTGTGTGCATTTCACACGTGGGGTTTGTACGGTGCATGGGAATAAATTAAAGACTGACGTGATTGATGGATGTTTGGTTGGAGGGGGTGGGCCTCCTGATGCCTCCTGATGCCCACATCTCCTGATGTGATGCATATTGTGCATTAATAACCCTGATGCTCAATCTCCTGCTGAAAATAATCAACAATTCTGATGATTTACTGTGTTTGATACCAAACACAAAGCTTCTTAAATGTGAGGATTTGCTGTTTTTCTCTTTATATGATTGTAAATGGATCACTGGATGCTGGTGTTATAGACGAAGCACCAATTATCTGGGAATATAATGAACAGATCAACTGATAACCAACATAATATATTATCCCAGCCCTTGTCCAGTTCACGTGACATCACTGGAATAAGAACTGCTGTAAATGTCTTCAGGCAACAATTAAACACAAATAAAATCCAAACTTCCCTCCCTCAGCACAGTTTTCCCGATCAAGCACATTTGCACTGATGCACATCTGCATCAATGTCAGAGCCCAGAGCAGCCAAACGCTTCCTACAGTGGATCCATTGTGTAAACTGTTCAGCTACACAGGGGCTTCGACATGCCACCGAGCCACATGACACATTTGCAAACACATTGGAGAGGTGATCACCTTGCAAAAACAAAAAAAAATAAAAAATGCAACGCTCTGGTCTGGCAGCCGCACAATTCTCCCTGTGTGCCCACCAGAAGCCAATCAATGCAACATTAACAGGGACAGCTAAGCATCTGGCACTTGGCTCACGCGCCTTTTCTACACAAACACACACAAACAAACACACACACACACACACACACACACACACACACACACGACTGTCAAAGCATTTCAGATGACTGAGACGCACTGAAAGGCGTCTTAGTTTGTTTTTCTCCTCCACAGAGAGAGAGAGAGATGGGATGTGGTGCGGGGAAGAGGAAGCTCGACTTATCACACACACACACACACACACATACACACACACACACACACTCACACACACACACACACAGAGCTGCAGTCAATGAGTGGACTCCTGTTTCCTGCAGTGCGCGTAAATTTCAGTCTGGCTACACTGGTGCGGCACGCGCATCAGAGGGATCGGATAGCATCCAACTCCCACTCTGTCAGAGCCGCCTGTCCATCATCCAGGAGTGCACAGAGAAGCAGAGCTGTGCGCAACAACACCCCGGGAGGAGAGACCGGAGAGAGCGAGAGGAAAAACCAGCCCAGTGCGCACTCCTTCCACTTCTTTCCGCTGAGTGTCTCGTTTCACGGGGCGCAAATTGCGAAATGCGCACACGGTCAAACTCGCCGCTCTCTCGCCGCACCACACTCCTGTTTATGAATCCAGCTCTCTCTTACAAACACACACACACACACACACACACACACACACACATAGGAATATAGGCGGGGGCGCCACAGACAGTCACGCGCACAGGTGCAAATGCAAAAAAAAAAAAAAACTTGCCACTCTCCATGGAGCAAAAATAATAATAATGATAATAAAGCCAGACAAACTTCTTTCTCTGTCTTACCTGTCCGCGTGCACTCTCCTGGACACACGCCGCTTATTAACGGTGAAAAACACGCGCGACTTTGAGTTTGTTCCTCATTTTCCTCCCGGTTCTTTTCTCAGTTTCCTCCCGCAGCCGCTGCCATCCTCTCCAGAGCTGCACGGCTTGTGGAGAGCCGATACTCTCTCTTTCTCCCCGTGTGTGTGTGCCTGTGTGTGTGTGTGTGTGTGTGTGTGTGTTTGCGGGCAACGGGACGAGCGAGCAGAGCCGGGGCTCGTGTGCGCATCTCTCCTCCGGAGCGTCCTCCAATCCTGCCCGGCTACTGCGGCGGCTCGAGCCGAGGAAGGCACCTGATTGGTCGGTCCTCAGATCAATCCACGGCCATCAGGTTCGGACCGACCTCCCTGTGCGTCTCCCTTCCACCTCCCCTCTCTCTCCCTCTCTCTCTATTATCTCCCTCTCCTCCTCTGCTCCTCTGTTAACACGTGATTATATAAGATAGTGATCAGGAAGGATACGTTATCCCCATCTCATTTTCTTCCACACACACAGTGGCAGATACCTTCCCTGACTGTCCCAGTGGAATATAAAGCTTTTTTTATTATTATTTTTAAACACAAATTTACTGTTTAACAAGTTTGTAAAGTCACAAAGTGTCCAGTCATTTATTCAGATGTCATCCTGTTGTCATTTCTATGTGGAAAAATTGTGCAAAAATATATTTTTCATTCTCCGTTAACAAAATCCTATCAGCGAGGAAGTAATTACAGTTTCCATTGAAAACTGCAGCTTTATTTTGAAAAGCATGAGAGACAGGAGCTCAAACTCTGGGCAGCAAATCACCCTGATGATCAGAGCGGTGCGAGTTACAGACTAAGTGATGCTTTGATTTTGATTTTTTTTCATTTTAGCAGCAAAGTGTTCAAAGCTCTTTTCACTGCTATGCCAAAAAAAAAGTGTTTTTTCTGTCCTACTTCTGTGAACTGCCTTTTTTTATATATATATTTGATGTGAACACTTAAGATAAGCGCCAAACAAACAAAGTTTCAGTCTTCACATCGCGCTGAATTGATCTCAGGAACAACACACAAGGATAAAAACCAAGTGTGAGCGCTAACTTTGCTCCTGAGGATCTAAATTCTGAGTTGTGAAATGCCAAACGCTGCAGTTCCTCAAACAGCCACTCGAGACTGGCTACAGGATGAGTAACTAAATGTGCTACTTTTCAGGAGAGCTTCGGCGCTACAACGAAAGATTTGTATCCTGCGGATCGATACGGTTTGAAGGTTCATTACCGACCTTGGCTGAAAACATGCACACTCACGTCATGCATGATAGGAACATCGTTTCGAGGCTGCAGCTAAAGATTATTTGCATTGCATCGATCTTTTTGGCTATAAAATAGTCAGAAGCGCTCTCCACAAGTTCAAGACAGTTCAAGAACATTTCTCAACACAGAATTTCATTGAAGTGAATTTCAGCATCTACAGTATAATCCATAATGATTCAGAGAAATCTCTGCTTACTGAATGCCCATGACCCTCGACCCCTCAGGCAGCACTGCATTAAAAACTGACATGATTGTATAAAGGACGTGAGCTCAGGAACACTTCAGAAAACCATTGTCAGTAAACAGTTCATCGCTGTATCTACAAATGCAAGTTAGACTCGACCGTGCAAAGTGAAAGCCAAATATCAACACCATCCAGAAACACTGCCAACTTCTCTGAGCCTGAGCTTATCTGAGATGGACTGACGGAAAGAGGAAGCCTGTGCTGTGGTCTGATGAGTCCACTTTTCAAATTGTTTTTTGGAAATCGTGGATGTTGTGTGTTCCAGCCTGGATTTGATTTAGCGTCCAGACTTTATTGGAATTTGTGTTGTGGTATGTTGACTGACCGAGAGATTCACCAATCGGTTATCGTGCAAATGTGCAGAGATGAGGGAGTGTGCTTTTTTTGGTAAGGCAACTGTTTGTGCTTCAGTAACTCTCCTTTAAAAGGGCACAGATGAATACAATTCATCCCTCGATGCATCCATGTTTTCAAATCTACACACAAGGTTGAGGCAGTGGCATCCATGTCTGGTGGCTCTTTTAGAAATCACTATTTCTCTGGCCAAAGTTTTAAACATTTTCAGACATAAATAGTCTAACAAAAAATATCCTTTGTAGGTTCTCTGAATGAGATTTTCCCCAGAATCTTAATAGTGCCATCAGCAAAGCACAGTTACCAATTTCTCCAGTGACTCTGGAAGAGTTAGGGTAGTGGGGACAACATCTAAGCAAGCAGAAATAAATTAGAAAAAGTTTAATTTGCTCATCTGGCTTTGCCTTAGAATAAAAAAAATATATATTATTGGAGATTCAAATATTTAGGAAGGCAATTTTGGGTGCTATTTGGTTTAGTCTCAGAAAGAAAAGGAACATTGTCCATGTGCTCCAACACAACTCAATCAGGAAATGGCTGAAGCACAAAAGCTCTCGATCAATGCAAGCACAGAAGTGCTTTTAGTTTCAGTTGTTTGAGTTTTTTTATTCAGACATTTTCTTGTGTATATGCACTAACTTAACTTTCAGTGCCATTCATTGATCTGTAGTAATCACTCATCCCACTAAATGTAAACCTACAGTGCATCGCTTCTGTTTCCAGTCAACAGAGTGCATCAGTAGTCAGCTGCTGCTTTGAGGTGCATAAGCGATGCGCTGAGGCGTTCAATAAAGAATGACGTTTTGTTTTGAACCGTCTTGCGAAATTCTTTGCACTGCTCTCTGAAATTCAAAGCTGGTATCTGCGACCATGTACGCATCTATAGGAACACTTTCCTTCTCCAGCATCTACACATCTGGTCGCAGTCTGTCGCAGGGGGCCTTTCGATGATCTTTGTTGTGTCTGTTCATAATCTGACCGGGGGATTGAATCCACAGACTTGCAATTGCATCGTGGACAAGAAATACAGAGCATGTCCAAAGCTGTTTTTTAACAGTACAGATGTTCATCTGCAGGCCAAAACATAAAGGTGTGAACCAGTATAACATGTTTCGTGAGGATTAAACAGTGTGCCCAGTAAAAATCTGTCTACTTTATGTAAGGGAGAAATAATCAACAAACACCAGAAGATACATGTTTTGTTTGAAGCTTTTGGGGATGGGACCCATCAAATCCACTCCCAGCATCTCCCAGGGGTGGTGAACTTGAGTTTGTTGAAGTTTTCCTGCAAGTTTTCTGTTTTCTGGTTTGTACAGTTGACATGTGGCACAGTTTTTTACATGTTCTCTGACATCCCAGCTCAGCTTTGGCCAGTAGACAAGATGTTGTAGTCTTCAGTAGGTTTTATGCCCCAGTGGCCTTATGGATAAGGCACTGGCCTCCTAAGCCAGGGATTATGGGTTTGAGTCCCATCAGGGGTGCCACTTTTGTAGTGGGTCAACTAGAAAGTATGCTGGGGTGCCAGTCAGAGTCAGGCCTCGTTTACACGTACGCAAGTATTTTTAAAAACGGAGACATTTCCCTTTTTTTGTACCGATCTTTTACACGCAAACAGTGAATTCGCCTCTGAAAACGAATCTTTCTAAAAACTCCGGTTGAGTGGAGATTCTGGAAAACTACGGTTTTGCGTTTGCGTGTAAATTGACATAAACAGAGTTTTAGGCAGTTGATGCGCCAAAAGTGCGACCAGTGTTTACGTTTTGCTATGACGATGATCATGGAAGCAAGCTGCCCATAGGCTTGACGTAGTTATGATGGCGCTCCATGGCGTATTTATGCAGGTTGATGTAAACGAAAACTTTTTTGAAAACTATACTATGTGCACAATGTTATTTTGGAAAACGGAGGGAGGGAAATATTCGTTTCTCAACATACCCGGCTCTGTGTAAACAAAGCCTTAAGTCTGGCCAAAAAAAATAAATAAAACAGAACAAAAATAATTCAGTCAACCCACACAGAAATAATAACCAGATAGATCAGCACAGCAATAATAAACAAAGCAATCAACACACCAGCAAGGCGAATTTCAGAATGTGTATTTTTTTAAATGCCTGAGTAACCAACAAACAAAAGAGTTCAGTTCATTCCTTGTTTGGGAACTATCCGTTCCAGGATTTTGCAAATCCCACAGTCCAGTCTAGGGCATGCGCCAACACAAAACAAAAAGTCCGCTCCGGGTTTTACCAAGAACACCCACACAAAATAAGGAAATAACTAAAAACTAAAATAATAATAATAATAATAATAATAATAATAATAATAATAACACAAAACAAAAGGAAAACAAAAAAAGCACAACGGGTACTCACTGTACCGAAGTTTTAAAGCAAATATGTCAGTCTGTCGGTCCGGCACCTCCTGACTCTTGAAACAGCTGATCCCAATCAAAGAAATGCACAATCCAGGGTCGACGGGACTCCAGCGACCCGGATACACAATGTGGACTTGAACCGCACGCTTAACGACGCTATCGCACTTTTCCCTCACGACTCTCTCTGGACTCTCCTCTTCCTACCTTCACTCACCGGTGACTCTTCCTGGAGGACGGATTCAAACTGCGCGGTGGTTCACTTCCATTGGAGTAGGAGCTGACTGTGGGTGGATGCTGGAGGACGCCATGGATGGAGGTGTGTTTTAATGAAAGGGTGTCTACAAAATTCAATCTTTGAGCATATCAAAACATGCCTGGCTAACTCTTTGATTCATCCGGCATAAACAGTTCCAGTTTAACAGTTAATTATCACGATGATTTTACCTTTTTTTTTTTCGATGTATGGAATGTGCATATTCTCTTATATCCTGTATTTGGATAGGTGGAACAAGGATAGCTTTGGATGAATAACATCACAGGTTTGCTTTGCTGAAGCATGAAGGTCAGCGTTGCTATTGATACTTTACCAACTGAGCTGGACATAAAAGCATAAGTCGAAGCCTCAGAACCACCCACACTTCGTAAGAACCATGTGTATGTTCAGTTCAGTTTATTTCTTGACGACACTGTCGGAAATGCGTAAAGTCAACTATACTTTAACAAGTGAGGTCGTCGTTAGAAGTGCTGTTGTGCATTTACATACACGACGGAGGCAGAATATTAAAAATACCTCAACAGAATGCAGCCCAACAACAGTTTCTTTCATTCTCCATCCTTATATTGTGTAGCTCATGGTATCCACTAAACTTTTTGTCTGACAGAGCCATGAAAGCCACATATTTAAAATGTTTGAGAGCCATATAATATTTTTTAACACTGAATACAAATAAATGCGTGCATTTTTAAGCAAGACCAACAATTTTAGAGAATAATAAGTCTCTGAATTTATTCTTTTTAATACTGAAGCTAACCAATAATAAATAAAATACTTCATAACATTAATGTGACGTGTCGAAGGCAAAGGAGACCACCGGGCTCTCTCCGAGGAAGGTGGAGAGGGAGATGCTCGGCCAAGGCTCCATCCTAAAACACAGCACGGACACTTCAGAAACTATCCGGAATGAGCTCAAATGAATTTTTAAACAGACAAAGTAGTTTTCAAGACTGCATATTGCTACGGGATCTATTTTCTGACCCAGAGTGCGTCCGTGGCTGGTTCTGAATGAGGGATGTTTTAGTGGTACGCAGTACCGGACCGTACCGGCTTACTTTCACCCCTGTCTGCGAGCCAGATGCAGTCATCAAAAGAGCCACAGGTTCCCGAGCCCTGCCTTAAACCATGTACAATGTTTCCCACATATGAAACATGAGCACAAGTACTTTTTTAAAAATGTTTTCAGTGCCTGAATATTACAAACTCTTTACAGTTGTCTGGACAGGGCATCTCAAAATGTATAATTGAATTTATGAAAATAATAACAGCCTCTAAAAGTTGATTACATGATGGAATAATAATGCACAGTGAATATGTCCTGATATCTTATCAGGATAGATATTTGCTCTGAGTCACTTACATAACGTCTAGACTGGATTAATTATCTAATGGCATACTTATCTTCCACGAGACCCTTTGTACTTGCAGTCCTGCTGTTCATGCTACCTCTCAGCTATGTGACACTTTTCTTGGTTCCTGAAATGCAATCACCTCCTGGAACCACGCACCTCCCAGCTCAGCTGCACGGCGTTTCCCGGTTTCAAAGACCGATTACATTGTTCTGAACTCGTTTTCGCCAGGGCGCTCTTATTCTTTGACTTTCACTCTTTCTTTCTCTTCTTTTTTCTTGTCTTGTTGTTTTTGTTTCTGTCAATCAATTAGTCAGTCTGTCAGTCACCTCCTTCTATTCCGCACACATGTACGGTACACACATCCACATTGCTCAGATACCCTTGGGCAAACTACTGAGTCTACCCATGAATTCAGCCATGCTTTTGCTCTCTCTGGATCCAAAGGGAAACATAATGAATAATGAACAGAGCAGTGAAAGGAGTGGGTGGGGGAGTAGGATGAGGAGATGGGCAGCATGAGAGAGAGAGAGAGGCCCTTCAGGACCAGGACACGATGGAGAGACGGAGGGGAGGGGTGCAACTTGTTAGTGTTCACCCATCAATTAGGCCACAGAGGAGACATGAAGAGAATGGAAGGTGATGTGTCATGAACAACAGGAAGAGGAGGAGGAGGGTGGGGTGAAGGTCCATAAACTAAAGAGTGTGCTTTCTGAGGAGACAGATTAGGCATCGGAGACGAGGAGGCAAGAAAGCAAGATGAGACTCGGAAGGAAGTGGACATGGAGAGGCAGAGGTCTCGAAGACGTCACAGGCTCCTCAGCACACTGCCTCCAGCTTCATCTATCATCCAGGCCTAGTTCTCCCTGCCAACACAACTGTGTCTCTGGTCCACATCCAGAGTTGGCACTTGGCTTCAAAAACGCTCTAAAGTGGATGTGCTCAGTATATTAAAAAAAAAAAAAGTAATGACTCTCCTTGAAACTGCAGACAGGTATTTTCACTTTGGATACTCAAATGTTGAGGCTGGATTTCATTGTTTCTCAGAGATAAATGTGACACGAGTAATGTTTGAGTATGTCGTCATCTGGTGCAGCTATATTTGTTGTCTGTCTTGTGTCAGTACAGGTGAAGTCGTTTCCTTCTTTTCATCTGCGTTAGCTTCGTCTTGAAGTTGTATAATTCTGCAATGTGCGAGAAGCCAAGAAGCAACCAAGCACATTAACACACTGAGATCATCATCATCATCTCTGCCTAAGCCTTCACCACAGACAGACAGGACCGTGGATGCAGAACCCGGTGTCGGGTGGCAAAGTTGTACAAGCATGTAGCACTTCCATCACTTGGAAAAAAATGGAACACAATCCAGGCAGAGGTTACATTTCTTTCCACAACATAATTGATTTTGTTGAGTTCGTGTCATGTCTCAAGAACCCATCTCAACAATTAATGTTGGCTTTTTAAAGCGTCACCACGACCTTATTTAAACCTCAACCAGGCACTGCCTACCCTAACCCCACCTGAGCCGAACTGAAGGTGCAATATTGTATTATATATTCAACTTTGCAAAACAAAGTCATTTAATGCAATTCATTAAAGGATCCATTTTCTAACATTAAGTAAACTGATGAACACGGACTAAGTGATGTTTATATTCAATGCACAACAGTAACAGTACAGACTAACTGATAAACTGTACAAATAGTAAACTCAGTGACTACAGTGAGTTTTTCTGCTTTTCTAATGAAAGCTCTGTGAACATACTGACTAAGTATTTTGTGCTGAGATCTTCACCAAGCCTTTATGTTGTTCATATCACAATCCAGACTTTTAAAATAACAGTTTCATTTGGTTTACCTCACACTTAATAAAAGATTCATGCCAACTGTATATTTTTTGTCCCTACACTTCTGTATCTTCTTTCAGACTTTTATGCCACAAAGCTTTCGCCAATGACTAAATCTCCGTCCCAGATTTACTGTCATCCACCGGCTTATTGCTCAGTCACTCTCATTTTCTCTTCTTTGCTTCTCCAGCCGTCCTCTTCGGCCTCTTCACCTCCGCCATGGTCTGCCTCTTGATCAGCCTGAGCTACATTGCCCACTCACCCAGCTTTGGTTCTTGTGACCATTCCAGCATCAAGTGTACGTTTCTCACAGGAGTGGGAATGACAGACACCGTTCAACTGATTACAACTATGATGGCATCAAAATGATTTAAATCTGTTATTTCATGGCAGTAAAGTTGAACAGTGTAGCTTTAAAATCAAGAGGACCTCCAGACTCCCCATGAATCTTTAACCACAGGGGTGGGAGGTGTAATACAGGGCTGCAGAATTACCAAACTTTCTGTTTTCATTATCAGCTGATAGTTTTCTATGATGATAAAACTCTTTAAACTGACCCAGAAAGCAAGGTAAATCCTCTCTCTCTCTGGGATGTCCCAATCAGTATCCAAACAGCCACTGTGCAAGAGTTTTGATTGGTTCCCCTCATCTGAACATTGATTTCCTGTGGTCACCAGCACTTCAGCGACGCCGAGGCTGTTTATTTGGAGTAAATAAAGATATCCAATTGCCTCACCACACCAACGTATGAGGCCACAGATCCTTCTTTATTCCTTTTTAATACTGCGTGTCAATCAAAGAAGGCTTAAAAGACTCTGGCCATCATCCAGAGGCAGTGCATTGAGATTTGCATGTCACAGTGGAAACGGCTGACATCCTTTTGTGACCGTCTGAATTACAATCAACCTCCTGTCAATTACCTGGCACTATCCCCTTACAAACTTCCACATTCTTTTGCATCATCTCATCATCTTCTTCATTTCAATTTCGGGAATGATTTGGAAAAACTTGTCAAATGCTTGAGAACATGCTGTAAACCCCCCGTGACCCCGAGTACAAAGTGCATGGATTTTCCTGATAGTTTATTAATGAGGGCCAGGAGAACTTCCTTGCACATACACTATGTGAGTGTGAAGCTCTGTAAACACCAATGCCTAGGCCCTAATGACAAGCTGCATAGTGCTTTAAGGGTTACTCTGGTATCGATCCAAAAGACCATTTCTCTGCATGATGTCTGTTTCCCTGACGGCTTTTTAATGACAGGTCAGTAAATCATTTTGCCAGGGGGGGTAATTGCTGAAGAGTCTTTAACGTTTTGTGGACAAGTTTGCAAGAGATTAACTCGGGATAACATATTTGCGGCGTACCAAATAGCCAGTTTTTGTTTTGTATTTTTTTAATGGTGCATGCTGATTCTGCCGACCCTCCACATATAAGAGACGTTTGGTCAATTAATCACAGCTAAGCAGAACTGAGGGATTATGCACTTGAGTGAATCTCATTTCAAGCTGCTGGTTTGGGCGGTTGTGTGCACGGGAAGTGCTGTGGACACAGACAAATGGTGGAGGCAGCGAGCTCTGCTGGAGCTGGGAGACGCATATCAGCAGGGCAGGACTGGGAGTTTGTTTGCCTCCCGCAACACATCTAATTCATATGTGGTTGACGAGCATCAAGGTTACACCGTGCCCTGCCATTAAAAATCCATATACTACTCTTCCCCCAGTGGAAAATACTGTGAGTACTGCTACCCCTGAGCACTTACCCAGCCAAAACAAATTGCTGCTCAGGAATCAAACAAATAGTTGTTTTCTGCCGCAGAGTCTGAAAACATATTGTTTCCTTGGAATGCATCAAACATCTTGCTGAAGAATATGCAGTCTCGCAAAGGCCACTAGTCTCTCTCATGCACCATGGTTTATGCAGTAGTTAGTCAGGTTTGAACAATGAGTATTTTCACCTTCCTGCAGCTTTTATTTCTTTAAAATGTCGAGGATTTACAGACATATTGGTGAAGATATTGGTTTTGAATAGTCGACTTCATATTTCAGTTTCTCTAACCTAATGCACACATAAAAAAAACGAATATCTGTTGTTTTTTTTTAAAACACACAAGGGTTTCACATTCCCAATCCACACTTTAAGGCTCTTATTAATTATGAATTCACAAGATCTGATTTACAATACAAACACAGAGTGCTGGGTGAGAAGGAGGGGAAGAATGTCAAGAGTCAATCTGTTTTACACAGGGGGGAGTTTACAAGCAGCTCATTTACATCCGGCTCGTACACATGATGGAAAGTGTGAAACTGTTAGAGGAGGTGAAAGTAACTTCCAATCAAATCTGACACTAATTATTAGCTGTTTGATTATAAATATAACATCTGGAAGAGAGAATAACAAAAACAATAACTGGCGGCGAACAACAACTCAACTAAAAATCCTAAAAACGGAGACAGAACGGAGTCATCGGCTTTCAAATCAACATTTCTTTGCACTCATGTATCGAGTGGCACCATGTGGCTCAGCTCCATCGCTCTGAGTGATGACTAAACACAGGAAATGGTGTGAGTAGAGAGACACTGTCGGGAGTTATAACTCCTGATGGCTACGTGCACTCTGACTGAGCAGCTGCTAATGAAAACAAGAGGTGCAATTATAGAAGTGGGTCAAGACATTTAAATCCTTATCAAAGTATGGAAAAGTATGGTTTAAACTTTGTTCTTTTTCTTTTGATGCATTAATTCAGTTCATAATATATAAAAGGAATAAAAAATTTTTTCATATAGTTCTATTTTACGACACGTCAAATAAAAAGATCCAGTGTGGACAAACTGGAAAATAACATACATACTTATGTTATAATTAGCATATACTCACCAGAAAATAATTATTGTTCTGTTTTTTGTTTGTCACAGTTTGATGTTGACTTGCATGTGCCTTCACTTTTGCTTTTTTTTATACCCACCATAGTTTCTCCTTGCAATCCATAACGACACCGTTGGATGCCACTAAATCAGTGATCCTTTAACATTTGTAATCAATGCAATAAGGAAATTACCCTTTAATGAATGATCTGCTGACCCTGGTAACTAAACCCTGGTAACTAAAAGCGTAATCATCTTCTAAAGGTTATTTTTTAGGCCATCAAATCTCTTGGATACAATCAGGTGAAGCCTATCCTTAACACTAGTTAAATTGTTGTAGCTCAATCTAACCTGGTCCTGTGGTTTGTACCATTCTCCATTACAATCTCTATTTGAACTCTGTGGGATAGTAGAAAGAACATTACCAGTGAACATTATCCATGAAGCAATTATATTTCCTTCAAAATGGCCCAAGCCATTTACTGCCACATACGTTGTAGGTTGAAAAATGCTTAACAAAATATCCAAACATGGCTTCTTCAAATGGCTTTGCTGGTTTTGTCTAACAAACAGTCTCATACCTTTAAAAAAACTATTTACAATTCTACAAAGTCAAACAGAGAAATCAGCAAATCTGGAGAACTGGAGTATTTAGATTTGTTTGCATCATAAACAGCTTTAAGGAATAATTAATTCTAAATGTTGGATGGTCTGCAGAGCACCATGCTCAAAGATATCACATTGAAAGAAGTGATTCTCTTTTTGTGTCTTTAATATGTGAGACTTCACGTCTTTTCCAGTCTTGCAATGTGAGAAACACACAATACAGACGGGAAAAAAAGATTATTGATGGTTTTCAGTGACCTTGAAAATGTCTCTAATGCACAATAATAAGTCAGTCCAGCTCTTTCACTCCCGTTCTACCTGAAGGCTTAACCGAGAGGCCAAAGGTCTCTCTGTAGGATACTCTCATTCTACCCCCGGAGGGACTATGACAACCTTAATGACAATGTCTTTGAGCTGTGAAAGAAGAGCAAATACTCATGGAAGGCTATCCGCCTTCCCCACTGTTCACCTCTTGCAGTGGGAGCTTTTTCACATCCTGTTAAGCTCCAATCAGTGGAGATTTTGTAAAAAAGAATTGACTCTGAGCAAGCTCTAAAATAATGTCCTAATTGCGGGGATGCCAATGGTAAAATAAAACCACAGCACACAGTTTTGTTTGGTATATTGAATTATACATCTATGAACAGTATTTCAGAGGGTGGAAATAAAACAGTTGGTGTGGATACTGTGGATGTTTTCTGAGATCTACAATGTCAAAGTACTTTATACTATTAAATACTGACAAATGGACTTAATGGCTAAAAGACTCCTTCATGCAACGGCATGAAATATATTTTAGATAATAGCGATCTTCCAACTATTGTACGTAGTTTTGTGCACGGATGTTCCCCAAATGGATGCCACAAAGAAAAGGTTAATAATGGTGTGGAAGAACTTTCCACTGAACACATCCAGGAATGCAGGAACACTGACTTCCAGCCAGACCAACATCGGTGGCCAAGTTCACTAATGCTCTTATGGCTGAATGGGACTAAATCCCTGCAGCCAGGTTCCAAAATCTTTTGGAAAGACTTCCTGGAAGCGTGGAGGCTGTTGTAGTGGCATGTGAATGAATAATTGCATGATGCTTTCAACAGTCACGTTTGGCCGTGTTGCATACAACACTGCATAGAAACAAAATGCTTCTTACTAATAGCAAAGTAATAGAATTATCATACTATAACATACAAGAACATATGTATATAACACCAATGATATGTACTTTTCAATGTGTGAGTACATTTTAATAATAATTTAGTGCACTTTCACTCCACTAAACACAAAATACAAACCAAAGCACCAACATCTCAGACCAAAACAAAAGAAACTCAACGAAACTTATTGTCTTTGTTAGTCTTTCTACTGTTCCAACAATAACCAACTATGGTTTGGTTGGAAAAAAAATCCAGAATTGACTGAGATAGATAAAACAGTTATTGTAGTCGCTAAAGACTCAAGTTAAACTTTGAATTCCTACTTGTACTGAAGATTTCTAGGTAAAGGATGTAAACCGTACTTGCATTGTTGTATTATGTGAACAATGTGAATTTTCATTGCAGCCGTGTTGCTGTTTCTTACTTAAACTGAAAGGTCACATTGTTCTTTCTGTAACGTGATATCCCAAACCTTTACACATTGATCTGTTGAAAAAAAAACGTACTTGTTCCAGCCTCAGTTTCTGTCGGACACGACTGAAATGTAGCCGTGGATGAATTATTCAACATTTCATATGGCAAGGTATACACCATTAGCTATGCAGCGTTGTGTGAAACATGTTTGTGTGACATTGCAGGTGGATGACTTTCTTTTCTTGAAGCCGTGCTTACATGAGAGTGAATAATGGTACATTTGCAGCCAGGATGATAAAATTATAACAGCATGTCACAAAGTATACATGTTTTGCAGGTTAATGTTGGAAACTCTCCATCGCTGTGTGCTCCTGCCTCTGGCACCGCCCCAAGGATCTCTGTCCTGCCATGCACAGAGATCTCATTTATGGGCCCACAGTAACCAATCAGGGCCGACTCAAAGAGTTTTTCACATGCTGAGACAGTCAACAGACAGACTGTGGAAAAAAAACAGATGTTTCAGATGAGAGATGGTCGGTGCTTTTAGCCTTGGATTAGCAGTATTTTTTATTTTTTTTTTGCATCAATATGATGAAGTACCTTCATTTAGCAGGTATTTAAATGAGCTTAAAACAGACAGCATCTGTTCTTTAGCAGTAAACACTTTTTCAATTGAACGTTGAGAAAATGCATTGTTATGAAATCCGCCAATACCTCTCTGCAACTCAATCTTGATAATTATTCCCGACCTAAGTGTGATGCTTTCACTGTGCTTGTACTTTTTATGTTTCCTGTTTTATTAATGACCCTGTCTGTTCAAGTTATTGCTGTGTTTCTGTTCTTCCATTGAACCCTTACAGGGCATACTTGTAGTATAACATGTCTACTCAGCCCAACCTACAATGTGTGAATAAAAGTGAAATAATTAATAAATAATTGATAATATTGCTGTTATTATAGCAATATTGTTATTATACTGTCATATACCCTGATTAAAGTCTTATATTTATGTCGCTCATATCTAAATCAACACAATGCAATCTCAGCTTTGATTAATTATTCATGGAGAACTGCTTATGTTATGTTATCTTATAAAGGCGAAGGAGGAAAAAAGGGTCGATAACATCTTTTTTTTCCATAAGCAAGACCAAAATCAACACATACTACAGTGCTGGATTTAAACTAGTATGGGCCGTCTTCTTATGGGATTCATTACACCCAAAGTAATGAGTCTACATGGTCATATAAGGTGCCCAACCGAAGTATTACTGTGTCACACCCATAGCATAGGAGACCGTTTTACACAACATAAGCACCCCATTGTGCGAACACTGCCGCTTCAAGATGTTCCCACTATGTTAGGAATGTGAATGTTTCAGTTAACCTACTCAAAAAATCCCAGTGGTGATCTCAAAGAATATCTTTTTATAAAATTGAGCACATCCAGTAAAATATGTCAATATATAGCCATTTATATAGATTGGAGTACCTCTGTGTTGACTAATGAACCATAGATTACCTTAAATATGAATATAAATATATATATTATACAACTTGTTGTGCAGTACAACAGACTGCAGTGTGGTCAGTTAACACAGAGCTCATTTAGCAGGATAAAGAGGCTTACACCTCCATCTCAAATAGTGTGCGCAGTGTTTTTTTTGGGGTCAGTCGCCTTCCAAAAACACACAGAACTTGCTTGATCTACTGGACGACTGTTGACACGCCGCTGTAGTTATTTGAGGAATGATGGAATTGGACAAACCTGCAGAAGAACTCAGACAGTCGCTTCGCTGAGAAGTCACAGCCCGGGTAAACGGCACAAAACCCCATTTAGCCTTTGGAGTGATCGACTTGACTGCATTTAATTAATCCTTTTTATATAAGTAAGACAATGTATGTGTACTTTGTCATCGCTGACAGCTCCAAATACAAATAAATTAATTAAAAAATTAAATACTATTAATAATGGTATGTTTGTTTATTATTGGCATTCCATGGCTGCTTGTAACTCACTTTGCCCTTTGAATCATTGATGTGATCAATACTGGGTCAGAGTACTGCAGCTGCAGATGAAATCCAAGTTGAAACTTTAATATCAGGGCAGGCACAGTGACCACAAGGCATTGAATCACCCATAATAATAGCGGGATGAGAGACTGCATGGCGGATGATGGTTAGCATCTGATGCATTAGGAAGGATGCTGCTGGAGAGGTTAGGGTTGGAAACATGGATTCATTTCATCTTTAGGGTCAACAACCTTGTGGGACAACCAATAATAGTAGATATCTATGACTAAGTGACTCCACATCGTTGAACCGCACATGCATGAAAGGTGACTCCACACATGCATTACTCTTATTTGTAAAGCTCTGTCATAGCTTACTCATTGCTTATCCTGATGCCGCACTTCTATAACAAATCAGAGCATGGCGTTAGTGCTGGCCAATGAGCATGGTAGAACTGTCTGACCAAACAAGCAATAAACACTTGAGCTCAAGATGATTTGTGCCACCATCTTGGCAGTCCTGCCTCTGCCAGCTCCAGGATAATTGAAAAATTGGCAAAGATTGGATTGTTGGTGGACCCAAGGCGGGCCCAAGTGTTCAAATAAGCTTAAACTTAAAGATTAATATAATTTAAACAGGTGAGTTGTGAAGTTGTGCACTTTAATATGGGAGCTTATGGAGACTGACTTGTTGTTGTTGACTGCAGCCAGCCTCAAGTGACAACGTGGCAGTTTTTGGCACTTCCACATTGGCTTCACTTTACAGCCACGGAGGTTGCTGCTTGGTATATTACCAAATGTTTGCGATTATATTGTCGGTAAAACATACTATCTTCATGCATTATGTTCAGTCATTTCTTTGAGTGAATGAAGCACTGCATTTATGCAACATACTGGAATGGCAGATAGTTCTTTGGGGTATAAATAAAGTATAAAGTGCAGGACTGTAACACCAGAGTCATGTGTTTGTGTCTAGACTCTAGTCTGTGTTCAGGTTTAGGCAACGAAAACAGCTGAAGCTTAAAGTTTGGGGAAGTTTGTGACTTTTTCTCTACTAGAACGGATGATGAACTTTACTTAAACTTAACCACGTGCTGTCATTGCCGAAAGATAATTATGACTAAAGCCAAATAAAGTTGTAGTAACTATGAGTGGCTAGATCTTGCTTAGATTGCCTAATTTGGCAGAAAACTAATGAAATGTGTTACAATGGGGATCAACATTTTTGTCACGTACGTTAATTAACAACATTTCCTCTTTATGTTTATAGAAAACACAAGTTAGTTGGTTGTTATTTGTAGCAAACATTGCGGATGATTTGAGGTTGACTATGAAAATATGAGCATTTGGAACAAGCTCTGAAATCTATTATTATCCACGAGTTGCTGACAAGATTCTGTGGATTACTCTTTTTTTTCTTGGTACTACAAATTTCATTTAAGACCTAACTTTAATTAGGGAATGCAGGTGTATAATGGTGCTGCCACTCACAATAGTAAATTAGGATGTCATGTCTAAATCTGTAAAACACAGCTAGTAATTGTTCAAATATGCTAAGCAATGTGCCTACACAGAAAGTAAATATTTGGATAATCAGCCACAGGCTGTATGTGTTATATCAGGTCATCATGATGCGCTTTAAATACTGCAGACTCTAATCTAAGACGCATCCCACAACATCCAGTTCAAGTCCAGTCCAACTACATTTGGTGCTGCGTGTCAATTAAAAGTATACTAGAGTCCATAGTTTAGATTTAATGTCAGGCCATAAGTGTTTGGGCACAGGGCATTGCCCAAGACCTTAAAAGTGTCACCCTTCATCTTTTAGACTTTCTGTAGGGAGGAGGAAAAGTCTTCAGGGACCTTCATGAGAAAAAGGTCCAGTACTATTTATGGAAGGACTTCGCAGAAAGTCATAGGTCAAAAGGTTTCACTCTCTGGCAGAAAGTGTTTGCCACAGGCTGTCTACAGTTCCGCTTTACTAGGCTGCACTATTTTTAACTTTTAACCTGAAATATATATTTATATATCGTAATAGTACAGGATTTGGCAGATGTTAAGAAAGGATGTCACTTACTGTACTGTGTTACGGTAATCGTCACCATAAATCATAATTTACTACCTTTTTATATGGAAGGAAATGCAGAGGATAGCACTTTCATATATACGTTACAAAAATAGGGTACTTTACACCAAAGGATATTTCTTTGCTATATCAGCACTCTGAAGCTTCTAGTGGGTGTTGTGAAGGTAATATTTGAGGACAGATCAGTTGCAATCCTTTCTTAGAATAGCAGGGGTACATGGAGATTGGAACATTCAAGGGACCAATTAGAATAATGTCCTTTTACCACTGAAGTCCCAGTCAGCCTCTGTCTCAGTTTGCGTCCCACACAGAGTAACACTAATAGGCCATGGATCATTTTCAATATCTTTTAAACCCTCTCAGATGGTTAAACACGGTTTGTTCAAAGGCACCAATGGCATTCATACAAGTTGCATTTCGGTTGCGGCTTTTAAGAGCTTCTCCCATTATGCTGACTTAAGAGCGTTTGAGAAAACATGAAGTGACAAGCGTGTTTTCTCCAGCAACACCGCCTAAATGTCTGAAAGGGATTTGCTGCAGACAAGATGAGCAGGAAGGTGCCTGAAGCCTGAACTAAACTGTTCCGTGGAAATCGACACTGTCAGGCGTCATTCACATGAAGAGGAGGCAACGCAGAGACACCTGCGTCACTCAAATTGTCTAAGACTCCAAGACTTGATGGCGCCAGACAGGCAAGGATGACAGAAAGTGATCATACAGAATCTCACATAAACTAGGAAAGCGCTGCCTTCCTTCAGCAGACTAAAGTTGTATTAATGCAAACACCATACTAAGTTACATAGAAATCAGACATAACAGAATAAATGTATTAGGTTTGTCAGAGAATATGCTTTTTGTCCCATGGCTGCTGTAGGTCATGAATAAAAGAAGTCAAACCTATTCATATTCTAATTAATATGTATAATGTGAATACTTGCTTTCAAATTTGTCGAATAACAAACTAAACTAATTAGATTATTTTCGCCAACAGAGCAGCTGTGCCTCTATGAAATGTTCATATTAATCCAACCTGCCTCACTTAGCGTACACACTGTATACAAATATAATTTTTTTTGGAAGTTTCTGTCTCTTTTGTTCAGTGTCTGTTGAACAGATAGATGGAGTCAAGAAGTTTAATATAGTTTTCTGTGTTTAGAGAATACAAAAGGTCTGGCCCATGCCATTAAGGCTCATTATCATTAGTCTGTTAACTTTTAATTTGGATTTAATTACAAACATTGAAAAGTTCAAACTTTTTACCAAAGTTTACTCTAACCGTAACCTGATGCAACTCCACAGAAACATCTGGGAGGTTGTCATTGGAAACTGTTTGGAAAAGGGCAGACACAATAATTGGCAGCTGATTGAATGAACCTTCGGTCTATCATCTCGTACAACCAATTAGATCAACATATCGAAGTATCGAAGCCAGTAGGCAACAACATGTTTTCCATCAAGAAAGGCCTATGGTGTCTTTCTTTACTCTTCTTTCAATGAAGAAACACAGTACAGTTCTGAACCTATGCTTATAGACATTGTTGTTTTCAAGCAAAAAGTCACTTATCACATCTGCACCAAGCTCCCAAGAAGAGTGCCAGGCTTGAAAGTCAATTTGACAAAGTGGCCAAAACATGTAATGACAGCAACAGTGATGCACACTGGCCCCAAAAAACCTTTTCCCATGAGTATGCAACAACCCATGTGAATGTGATCCATTTGGACCAATAAGATTTGTCAAGATGAGCCGCATGAGTAAATTACTTTATCCCAGTTCAAGTTAGCGGAAGAATAACCAGAAGTTTCTAGAGAAAGGTTCCAGTGCATTGGCTCTATGGGTCTTAAAATGGGAAAGCATACGTGGTACCATGCCCGTTAGGTCATGACATAGCAGCCTTTATTTCCTATAGCATGTCAAGATGGATTTTCTCAGTCCAGCTGCCTTTCAAGGTTACTGTAATCGTGCTCTCCCTGTGGAGGCAGTTTGGAAACGCCTCTGGTAACAGAAAGCAAAGACAAAAATGGATATTACAAATGACTTTAACATCAGCCCAGAGTAGCAAAGTGGTTGTAATATAATATTTCTGCAAATGTTTTTAAAATCTGATTTTCACACTAGTTCAGATGTTAGAAATAATGGTGACGAATGTAAACTATAGAAAAATATTATAAATAAACAAGCTGGTCTGTCCGTGGGGTTATGGCACCAGACCCAGAACCCCACAACAACACCTACAGAAGCAGGATCAGTTGTGTTTTCTGACCTTGAGCTTTTATATTATAATCTCTATAGGGCACTACACAACACAACAAGGAGTTACAGAAGAGAAATAAGTGGTATAGCTGGTTCTGCTGACTGAGCTGAGTTGTGTTAAGCACAATATTAACAACAGTTGTAGGCTAGACCGACAGCGGATTCAATTTGCCTGAGACAGAGCGATCAGCCGATTAGAAACTAAATCATCGGCGTGCAATTACACCAAATGTGCAGAACATTTATTTCATTCGATCATGCATCATAAAAAGATACATAAAAGACACTCCTGTTTCATTCATGAAAATCACATTCATACCAAAGCTGAATAGCAATGACTCTTTGTCTTCATCCGCCATAGATGAATTTGCATTTTAAACAAGGTAATCTAGCAAAAGTTTTCTCCACCCTGCAACATTTACTGTGCACATCAGGCATGCTTTAAATCTACAATGCAACTACGACGACGCAAATAATCCTTTTCTCCTCCCGTGATGGCTGCTTTGTTTTCTCCTTTGAGTGCAAGGCTCCATAATCTTGGAGCAACAAGATGCTCTCCCACCGAGAAGCGAAACTGTTTTACAAATGTTTCAAGCTTCTTGATCTGTATGCGGGTCCTGCTTCTGTTTCTCGTCTTCCACACAGCGTGTTCCTTAGGAGGTAGAACTCATTATGTTCTACAGCACCATATATACTACACATTTATGGAACATGTGTTACATACACAAGTAAAAAAACTAAACAAACAACAGTTGTTTGGCTTTTGGAAAATGTTAAAAGACAATGTAAACATATTGTGAGCAATGTTACAAATGAGCATGCGGTGCAACTTTTTCACAATGGATGCATCTTTAACAACAAATCATTATGTCCATTCTGCAAAGGCAACTCAAGAAACATATTTAAAGTTAGGAGAATGCCCATTGCCCATTGCTCATGTTTAAGACAACATTGTTGACTGTTGGTTAGAGATGAAACATGAACAGTTTCCACTCGCATTGCATGCCACAACCTTCACCCTTAGACATCTGCCACATTACTTCTCCTCCCCAATCAGCCAGGTAAACACGCCCAAAATACATAAAGTATGTAAGCCAGTAAATGTGTTATTTCACATTGGACAGATGGCCATTTTTCATAAGAGTATCAAATAAATGTGTCTCAAACTAAGTTTGCTAATGGTCCGGCCATGACAAATGAGTGTTTGGTGCAACAATTGCTCATTTATGGTGTGTAATAGTGGAAGATAAAACAACATCTGAGAAACCTAAAAAAAAAAAAAAAAAAAAACAGAAAAGGAGTGGAATTTTTTTGATGAATAATGTTCTTCAAAGAAGAAAAGAAGAATGTGTATCATTTCAGTGAACCCATGACTATCCAACCCTCAGGTCTGGAGCATTATACCAAATTAGTTTTGTCACCTTCATCCACACACATCTTCACGCTTTCTACAGACCGGGGAGAAAAAAAAGTCGAGATGATGAAGAATGAGGTTGAACTTGGGGTCGACTCTCAATCATAAAGCCTTCATTACATATGTAAACATTGTGTTGTTGATCATATCAGGTGGAGCAGTGAAATCAGTCAACGGCAACTCCTCTTTATCAACTTTCTAAGGCAGTGGAATGTCAATGTGAAGTTCATTATATCTCTCCGCCATGTATATGCAAAGATTTTTGGATCTATGAGATTTTTGTCTCTATGTCAAAGAGTAAAAAACAAGGTTTGTAAGTTACTTTAAAGTCAAACATACTTGCCATGCATAGATCAAACTCTTGCTAAAGGGAAAGTAAGAAATTACACGTCTGTGTTGTTTTTGTTCGATTGAAACCTGACAAACAACTTCCCTCCTTTTCACACACAAAAAGAAATCTAATGAGTACAATGTTTGGGAAAGCTGAAAATAGCTCAATGAATTAATATTTAAAGCCACCCGCCTCCTGTAGCTGTTTACTGAAAGCTAGTTTGAGGGTGGTGCAAGAAGCAAAATATTAACAAACAGCGGTGTGGTGGGGCCTTTGGGAGGAGGTGGCAGTTACTGTAAGGCGTGTCACTTCCCAGCCTCGCATGTGGTTGATTTCCACAGTGCTAATCTTTGCGAGACAGATCTGGGATTAGAGAATCAGGAGCATACAACCAGGTAATCCAGCTTGTGTGTGTCTCGTTGGCCGAGGTCAAGCATGTCAATGTCTGCTGCTAAATATGGCCTCCAGCCGGCGTGCTACAGGACGGAAGCATGAGCCTTGTGGGATAAGCTTCTAACCCACTAAAGGAAGCAATGTTTGCGAGGCAAGTCACTGAAACTGGCAATGATGATCAGTCCACTAATGGATTTATGAATGTCCAACACGTGTGCAAACATTTCCCAAACTATTCCCATGGAACGCTTTGGTAATTCCATGAATTTAAGCATATGTACTATACTCAGTAACATGTGATTAATGCGAGAGTTTGTAAGGTCAACCGCTACCCTTCTTCTCTGTGTTCAAAGCTGATTCTAAGAAAGCTTTAAGGTCACTCTTCATCGTGTCAGAAAGATCAAGAGTCCGCATCTTGCCCAATGATCAGGAGGAACTGTCACGCTATGCAACCTATTCCACGGAGGCTCTCTCAGAGAGAGTAGATCGAGATTCAGAGAATTACAGTATCTTCGTTGTGAACTCCCATACCAGTTGCCTTTACACCCAGCCCAATCAATACTACCCACCCATAACAGCCCTGCAGCTCTGCGATGCAACATAGATACTGCGTGGCATCCTGACCTGAAGAGGCGGAGGTCTTTACCTCCCAGGTTAATATAGAATCTAAGATATATCATTTTTCTTCAGTCTGCAGCCACAGCTATGTGGAAGCATGCTTTCTGCTCATAACACCTCTAGACTTGACAACAGCACCAAAAGACAAACGCTGACAAGACCAATCTGTGATGCCATAACAGAAAAAAATATCCCCATATGAATGGCCTCTCATTTATTCTTAATTATTCTGATTTTGCTACACCTGTAGTTACCTTAGTAACAGAAAATCTACAGCCAACACTCCCTGGGTAGCTACTTTGTCAGAACAACTGGTTTATCTATTTACAGTGCAACCAAAACTCACATTGTTGATATGTGAAGGCAATTTGAATCCAGGAAGGGAATGACGGACTCCGCCGCTAACGATGACACCTATATATAGGTCAGCTCGTCCTCACTAAAAATGGCTGTATAAGGTTGTTTGTGCAGGCAGATTATCATGACCCATATTTATGTTTGTTAGGCCACGAACTGCTGGAGTAATTGTGACGGGAGCAAAGGGGGAAGTCAGGTTAAAATAACTGTGACTGACTGTGTAACTCTGTTACATAAGTTGCTATTTTTGTTGTTTTAAAATAAACCATGATCTTTTCCGAAACGTGGTTGTTTTGGTACCTAAACCGAATCAAACTGCGTCACCCTTTGGCGATGAAGATCGGGTAAAACAAAGGTCCACTACCCGTCACTGGTACTCTTAAGTAGTATAAGTATAATAGTATAGTATAAGTTATTCAGCTATGGCTAAAATAGCAAACAATACCATATATAATGCAAAATTCTTACATGAATTAGGTGATTTCTTTTCCCTCAAAACAAGTTCAGCAATAAAATATGTCAAGAAATGTTGAGAAATAATGATAAATAGTGTCTTTTTGGATGAAAACTCACTACGGGAAGGTTAAATACAGATTCTGTTGGAAGTACCAGCACATCATCACGGTATAATTACATCATGCAATAACCTCTGACTTAAATCAAATGAAAACTGTCTGGCCGACCTACGAGGTCAAAAGTAAATCCCTGTCTACTAACTCAAATTCCAGAGCTAGAAATTACATCCAAATTAGAGATTTGTGAAGTAATCACCAACCACTCCATCACTCTCACCCCCCCCCAAACAATGCTGGAGAGGTAACCGCCGAGCACACTCATTTTGAATCCAATGTGCTAATACAGCTTTTGCAACGTGAGGGCAACATCTTAATCTCTTACCTCATTAAGCTGTATAATGTGCAATAAAATTCTCATTCCAGGCACAGAGCGGAGGGTGTTGACTTCGGGAGTCCAGTGTTACTGCCGGTAGCAGTGATGGTAAAATCCCACATGAGCAGCAGCAGCTCGTGGTGTGGAAAGCAACAGGCAGCATATGGGAGACCATGCACTTTTACCAGGGCTTTAAACTAATACCTGGATAATCCCTCGTTATCAATTTAGGGTTGTAAACACAGGAGATTGCCTTTTCATAAATTATTTCTAACATATTCTTATGTTATGAACTAACCTGACTCCAACATTTGTAAATTTATCTCGGGGCAAATTCCTTTGCATTTTTCAGTGTGGATCTAAATGAGTGTTTTAACATTTAATCTGCTGTTACGGATTACATTCTACATGAGCACTTGCCTGTACCGTTACCTTAATCAATAATTTGATATATAAAATAAATGAATATGCATACCTAATGAAAAACACCTGTAGGTAATCTTCATTCACTGTCAAGACCCTGGGAGTTTCTCCATCAACACCACACACAAAAGACTGTGGTTACATTTAATTTATACGCTCTACTCATTAATTTAAAGTTTAAATTATGTGTTTATAAAAGAGTGTAGAAGTGCAAAGGGTCAGCTTGTCTCTAAACAAATAAATAAAAGACATTTTGAAATCTAAACACACACTTCCTGCAATGATAATGCTACCCAGGAACGGAACGGTGGACTTGAATTACTTCTGAATAGAAACATTTATATAACCTTGCTTGAGTTCAAGATGAATCATCAAAAATATATAGATATACATTTGAATAGGAAGATTTTAAAAATGAAAACAGTTTTTTCTTTGTATTGCACAGTCAAATGGCTTCATACAGATACACCTAAAGGAGAATACCTGTACAAAGTGACATATTTGAACAGAGATAGCAATATATAAAAAGCTTCCCATTGTAACTCAGTATTATTGTTACATTGAAAGGGTGCAATAGGAGAACATAATCTATTCTTGCTGATCGATTGTAAATTCTGCAATTTCAAGCATCCCTACAATTTCTATTTTCCATTGGTTACTAATGCAGAAATAGTTTTCCATTTTAAGGAAAATAAAGATCCAAACTGATCATTGAGGTCAGAGAAAGGAACATATGTTTAAAATATGCATCTCAGACATTAAAGTCTATGTAAAGAAAGAATAAATGTGTGTTCGTAGTTTGTCAGACCAGAGAAGAAAGTGTTATTAACCTCCCAGCCTAATTTCAATGATTAAAAATATCAACAACCTGGACTTTAAACTATTTAATTTCTCAGTTTTAATTTACAGGCGATTGTGTTTCACAATCAAATATGCAAAAGTCTGAACATTATGCACCTTAAAGAATGTATGTGAATATTTAATATATAAGAGAAAATCCTACCTTCAGTCTACTGTAAGATTAGTTCCAGTTTGCTTTACCCAAGGTATGCATATTTTTCTGAAACATTAAGTGGAGGTTTCAAAGGTAGTTACTGTGAGCGACGTGTTCATTTATATTTTGGATGGTTGTCTTGTGCTAACTTTGAGGGATCATCATCAACAAATTGAATATTGAAATTCATCGTGGAGGGTGCCACAATGTCAGAACTTATTTAAGGCACCGCTCTCTCTGTCTCTCTCTCTCTCTTGTGATGGAATGATTTTTCCATTACATCAAACTACAGCCCTGCGTCGGCCTCGCAATAACAATCTATCCTGAGATATGGAATCACTTGTCAAATATAATGCATTAGGACACAAACGGGCCGTCTCATCGATCCAGTCCCAAGGGTGCTTTAAATTGTTCCAGTACCACTATACATTATAGCAGTGATGGCAAAAGAGAATGTGTTCAGCTGAGAGCTTCCATTCACCAACCTTATCAGGAGAACAACCTCACTTATATTCCCAGTGATGGTAATTAACAAGCTCGATTTTGAATCTCAGAGAAACTATTTAGGATACTCCAGACAGCCTTTAGTCCAGATGCCTTAGATTTTTCCCGCTTGCATCGCCAACACTCTCCCCAGGGCTTTGCCCGCTCTAGAAATTTCAGCAGGACTGCCGATGCTTCTGCTGTCAGTCCCAGTGATCTTCAGGAGGAATGGCCCTGAAGAGATAAGGCAGCCGGACAATGAGCATGTCCACCTGGCAAGGCGAGATGCTCCATCACAGGGCCCAGGGTTACTAAGGTGTCAGTAGCTCCCCCGGTCCGCTACATTGAAGAAGTGCCATATCCTCAATGGTCGCTGGCAGATACAGAAGACCTCCCGGCACAGTAAATGTCGCTGACTTCACTGACTGCATGTATGATTTTATACTAAACTCAGTGTTCAAAATTTAATCTGCACTAAGCAAGAATGTTATGTAAGAAGAACACAGACTGTCATGTGAAGCACCTGAAACCTGCTGGCAGTTATAATAAAATATAATGTGCAGTTTACACCCAAACCTGCGCTACGACAGCAGCAACCGCAGTTTGAAGTTACAGATCGTCTTGCAGAGATATGTACTGAAATCAGCATGCACCAACTTTGATTTTCTTCACCTGCAGATGGAGATATTAACACATCTACAGCTAAAAAAAAAGTGACTGCAGTATCTTTTTGTGCCTGGAGGTGGCGATATCAAGACATCTACACTTGCTGTTACTTTCTTTGCCTGTAGGGGGCAGGTTTTCCTGGTGTATAGACAGAACTCGTCTATGAGGGAACAGCTCCCACAGTGAATCAGATCTGCAGCCTGCTGAAACCTGAGTTTGTTATTTGAGTTACAACTTAGTTCCACGAGGTGATTTTAATCTACTAAAAGTAAATCAGACTTATCAGGCTAAATCACAAAGTGCTGCAACAGAGAAAAGTCTGTCGCCGCTCTAAAACTAAAACACATTGATTAGGTGTATGAAACCTAATGAGATTCTTGTGTCGGGTATGACCCACAGGCATATCAAAACAGACGACTGAAACACAAAATCTCCTGAACTGCAGTGAGTATATTCTCTGTCCGGTGGGAGATGAACCCAACAAATTAGATTTTGGTGTTTTGACGTTCAAGCTGACATTTAAAACTTTTTGATTCTCTCTCACAGTGTGACAGCTTTCATTCTCTGGTGACTTACACCGACTAGAAATGAAGTTCCTGCTAACATAAGGCTAGTTATCTGTCCAGACAGGCGAGACAGAAGACTGGATAGCATTTAGTGTCGAGCCAGGGTTACAGGACATTTGATACAGAGCCACTGGTTTTCTTTTTGATTTCACTGGCTTGTCATCAGACAGGGAATGTAGCTAGGGGGTGAATTTGATTTAGTCCAGCTCCACTGTGTAAAACCGCAACCTTTAACGTTTTCTGTCATTTTCATTCATTTGTTTCAATCCAAACAAAGACACATCGTATATCAAATTTCTGTCTAAACCTCAGCATTTCAGTATAATAAAGCCTGTTACCATGTTTCAATGAACGTTCTGAATATGTTCCTGTGGTGTGCACATAAAATGTCACCTGCCTGATTCACAGCATTCAGACAGTGTCCTCTACTGCTGCATTACCGTCTTTTTCCATCTGTAGAAACAATCTGCAATCATATAATCAAAAGAAAACTCCAGGAAGCCCCGCCCACTCGCAGGAGCAGTCGAGCGGTCGTTTTGAAGCGACTGAAACGTGTTGGTTCAGAAAATGAACATGACTGACTTTGAAACACTCTGAGCTGAGATGAATTCATCTCTATGACTCTGCTCAGGGTGGCCTCAGCGTGTCATCGAGCCACCCTTTAAGGACCGCCCACAAAATCCTGAGACTGAAAAACAGTTTGAAGCTCTAACTCCACATTTCAGTGATATATCGTTCAAAATCTTTTCACGTGTTAGCAGCAACTATTGTCCAACATATTTAATGTGTTTTGAAAGAAATCTCAGAATTGACTTTACATGATCTATTCATGCTTTTGGTTGCAATTCTGGTCTAAGTCTAGAGACCATATGAAGTCACTGATGACAATTTGCTCTTTTCTAATTGACTGTAGTTGTGGCCAAGTCCTTTCTCAGCCCGTGCCATTCTTTCCTTTGTTCGGTGAGAAGCTGGTGTTGAAAAAACAGAAAGGTGCTGCCCGCTGCTTAAATCACACCAGATGGCTGAAGAAGCGACACAAGAAGTAGGTAATCTGGATTTATGACCTTGCACATATGCTGAGCGCAGGGGCATCTGCTGTGATGGAAAACGGCAGCTATTTTAATGAAAGCCGGAACTTTGTGCTAAGATGTCATAGAGAGGAGGGCTGTAAAATTACAGCACATTATACCAAGGTTACTCATGAGCCGCCCTGCGCTCGGCCTTGCCATTGTAAAGCGGCTTTGAATCACGCTCATAGAGGATCGAGCCCGACGTGTCGCTTCTTCTTGAAAAACCTTCAAAACATTTTGCTTGGTGAAAAATGCAAGCAATAATAATAACAATCATCACCGTCATCATCATCTCCATTTATACAGCAGCTCTTTGTGGCTGGCGTAGCATCTCTTACATCAGCAAGTCTTTCTAAGGTATTACTAAGGCTTTCTCGCTGCTGCTGCTGCTTCTTTACTGAGGCATGGATAAACAACTGTCAGGTGCTGTTAAAGGAGAAGGAGAGGGATGATAGAGAGACAAACGAGATGCTACAGTGTGTTCTGTCGAGGCTGCAGAAACAAACGAATCAAAGAGAAACCTGAAAAGTTACTTAATCTTGTAGTCGAACTAAATTGAACTTTTTCTTGAAGCAAGATATCGTCAAGTAAGGCAAATCATGAAACGTACTTGGTATGATTTGATTATTCCTTGATAGTCTATGTTGGTTAATAGATCCAGCGGTTCTCAAACTGTGGGGCGGGCCCACAGCATGTGGGGCATGGATGACAAGGAGAACATATTAGTTACACTAAATCAAATGACTTATGCAAAGAAAATAAACATTTCCAATGCTGCTCTGCTGACCCAATTCACTAAGATTCCTAATTTATGAATTTATGATGATATCATTGTTAATCATTGGTAAAAATGCGGTGGGGCGGGACGGGTTCTGAAGTGGGGCATGCCAGAAAAAAGTTTAAGAACCACTGAGATACACAAACACTGTTTCTGCCAAAGGAGCGGGCTGAACTGATTTATTTCCCTCCGTCACCTCGGTGCTGCTCATGCTCCTTTTTCTCCCTACAAAGTTGCAATTTGGTATGACAGCCATAACACGTAATCCTCGCACAGAGATGACAAGGGAGTGTAAGTCATGTCACATTGACTCTGAAATAGAAACTGAATCAGAGGCTCCCTGATGAGGGTCTTGCATTCAGAATAACAACCTGTTCCACGGAGAAAGTGACAGCTCTGCTGGTTAGGATACACACACACACACCACTGATAATGACCACTTTCCTCCCATCAGAGGACTTTTATACCTGACTTTGGCATAAAAACTGAGAGCCTCAGAAGTTAGACAGCTCTCAGCGAGGAGGACTGTGAGCTCTCATTTGGTCCGTTTGAATTGTGCTTTAAGCTTTATGACTAATTGGCTGTTAAACGACTCGCGCACAAACTGATTCGGTTGATTTTTTTTCCGGCCTCCTCATCGGGGGGGGGGAGTGACAAACACAAACAACATCATCCATTTGATCTGCCATTGTTTGAATCAGAACGCGGGGGCCGGTCCTCAATCAGCACAAAGCCAAATCCTCATTAGTGATCTAAGCTTGACAGGCTTAACGAAGTCACTCCCAACATTAACTTGTAAAACAGTGTGTTAAGCCCGCACTGCGATGGAAATGGAAATGTTTTCCTATGCATATTTATACATCGGCATGACGCCTTTGTTATATTCTCTGCAAAACAAATAGCCGCCCTATGTGAACTGCTGCACGTTATCAAATATAGGCACCGGGTAAACTAAATGTATCCGCCCCTTTAAACCCGTATTTTCCAAGTGCGCACAGCAGCAGACACAGGAAATGATAAATGAATTAAAAGGATGTTGATAAGACGCCTGAATGTATTATTTTTATTTTTTTCAGAGCACAGATAAGAGTCACACTATGTGCAATAACTCTGCCAACCTTTCCAATTTTCTTCGACGACCATTTTTCTTTTATTCTCTTCAAATTCGCTCCCTCCCCTCTGCCTGGATAAAGGCCGACTGACACATTTTACATGCTTAATACAGAAACACATTTGCAAACATAGCCTTAACCCCTAAACAGTTCATACTCTTAACGTGCAGGTGTGTCCACAATCACAAAAGTTACATTTTCAATGTTGCAGTCCTGTATAGTGGGGAAAAACTAGGACCACATACTTAGAGCCCCCCTTTAGGATTTACAGCACATCAGGATTACATTTTTCTTCTGCATCACGGCGCACTGATGCAGTGTAAATTAAGGGAGCCCAGTCCGGTCTGACTGACAACACCGTCACCCTGAAACGTGATCCACAGATGGCAGTTCATGAATCCTGACCGATAAATATCCTCGGCTCTATCAATTCCGCTCAGCCTTCTCCAGTCGGACGTGGTTTATGTGGAGCTACTGTGGGGACAACAAAACTCGGATAGGAAACTGTGTGTTTTCCTGACACAGAAAAGGACTCTGTTGTCATCCCTTCAAACTGCAAAACTGAGCCATAAAGCTTTCGAATACGAGCGTCTATCTCCTATTTTGCAGAGCTTGAGAATGCAATTTAGATGCTTCTAATTCACTATGTCCAAATTGTAGCCAAGTGTTTTAAGATTTTGTCATTTCTCTGAAAGCTGGCTTGTTAAGATTCCTTTAACCACTTAGAGTGTGTCAGATATGCCTCTTTCTCTCTCTGATGATGAACGCCAGCGAGTGTGAAACCAGATTTTTAGCTCCATTTTGCAGCCGTGCAGGCGTTTCTTTCTTTTTCTTTTTTCTTTCTTCTTTTTTAATTTGCTCTCCACTTCTGCATTTTGGATACATGCCTACGATCCGTGTCCTGAACTGTCACAGTGGATCCTTCACTCTTTTACCCTCTTTGAAGTGCAATTACTGTTGATGAAGATCCAATGCAAGCTGTGTAACTGACAATCAAACTGGAGCAAAGTCAATTTGATTTAATTGGTTCAGAATTAACTGTGGAACCGGTATCTCAAGGCGCCCTGGCTTTAATTGTGGCATTTCTTCCTCTCTGTAAAAAGCTTTTAAATTGATCTCAGGGCAGTCACTGTCACCAGCGTCCAGGGCGTCCGCTGTTCAGTCTCAGCATGGGTTTGCATGCCGAACTCGACGGCGATGACACCTCTCTCTTAATATTTAGACAACAAGAGCACCCCTGCTCGGCATATGCTTGAAATCTGCTGTAAAAAGGGCCGAACAGGCTGGCTAATGCGTGTGACCCAGTGCCCCCCACCCCCTGCTGCTGCTGCTACAAGCTGCGTTGGTTACCAGACAGCTAAATTAGAGCTTGATGCAACTCGATCCGGCCTCCCTAAAGAGCCCGACTTTGTATTGACAATTTGCTAATCAAATTAAAGGATGGATTACGAGCTGAACATCTGGTCTTTGTAATAACGCTCATTATTAAGCTCCACTGCGTAGCGACGAGCGACTGTACAAGCACCTGCATTGCTTATGTTAATATGCTACAAACATGCACAACATGCTTTTTTTCTCTTTTTTACTCTCTGATCTAATTTATTTATACATATGCATCTGCAGATAACGAACCGAATCTTTCATTTCTTTCCCTCATGTTGTGGGAGATGGGACATTTCCATCTTGTGGCTGGTGAGCTGCTTGGCCCCTCTGAGAGCTTATCATCACTGATGTATGAACTTCAGTGTAACTTAATGAAAGTGATTTTTTCTCTCCCTCCCAGCTGTAGCTGTAGTGCATTATGCCCAAGTCAATCTCAGAATCACGGTTTTCCCCACATGTGAGCCTGATTGTCCCTTCCAGGGGGAGAGGCAGCAGCTCAGTGTGCGTTCCCTTATTCCAAACAGCCATTCGTCTCTTAGCTCAGAGGATTTATTCTCATTATCATGATTTAACATTCATGAATATATATATATATATATATAAAATAAATGTTTTTCATTCTAACAGCAAAAACAACACGACACGTTTGAACTGATCGCTTTGTAGCAGTAACATTTAAACTGCAAGCACAAAATCATGTATAATTGGTTAGAGTGAGCAGGCACCGCTAAGCCTTTAAATGTACAGTAAATATTACTTCATTTCAGATTGGTGGCGTGAAAAACAAATCTTCTAATTACCTCCAAATGAAATAAAGATTTAAAGTAATTCCGTTTTTCTGTACTCTTATTTAGCATCAGCCGTGCACGCTGACAGTCATGAGGGGACTTACAGCTGGGATTACCAAAGTAAATCAGAAAGCTTCTTAGCCCCAGGACCTACGACAGTGCTGGTGTGAGTGTGTGTTAGTGTGTGTGAGAGAGGGATTGTTTGTGCTGCAGCGACACATGCTATGAACCCAGCAGGATGGCTCCGAATGAGAGCAGTTGTTCTGTGGGATTGTTCTATTAATTCATCTCCTACTGATAGATGCCGTGTCGGGAACACAACAGAGAGACCACAAGCTGCTGTGTTTACAGTTTGGTCTTCTCTCGGTTTGCTCCGCACACATTTCGGCTCAAGTCTCCAATCATGCTAATGACTTTGCTCTCACTGATATTCTCTGCTCTTTTTGCTTTTAAGGGGAAACAAAGACATGCTGCTCAGTCTTTGGCTCTCGTAGTAAAGAGGGGCTCGATGAAACACATTTTAGACTTTGCACTCTTCAAAATAAACTTTTTTGAACCCCAGGATATTTCTGCTGACTTTTCACTCAGGCTTACTAGAAGAAGGAGATTAACTTTACTGATCCTCTCAATGGAGAAATTCTATTTTCACTCAAGTTTCCTTTTACAGGGGCGGCGTTTAGCTCAGTCGGTAGAGCATCCGCCCCTTGTACAAAGGCTCAGTCCTTGTCGCGACGGACCAGGGTTCAAATCTGACCGGTGGCTCTTTCCCGCATGGTATTTCCCCACATTCCTGTCACTCTTCCTCTCTCCTCACTCGTTCCTTTTAAAGGGCACGTCTTCAGTGCCCAGGAGGTGAACTGGCACCTTTTCACACTCCTGCTGTGGTCTCTGTTGGTCTTTGAACCAACCACCCCATGCCAAGTCCCAATGGACTGAGCTACTGCCGCCCCCCTGCTGCATGCATTAACTGGGTAGCCCTCTGCTCATTTTCCTTCTAAGTTTGGTTACTTAGAAATGTCACGTTGGACATTGGAGATGTACTGTTGGTGTTGCAGAAATGTAATTTGATATTTAATAATCAAGTATTGTCAACATCTGCATTGATCGAGTTGTGTTTTGGCATCATGTACGTGCAAAAAGGAAATGCAGTCGAGGTAGCTGTACAACATTATACAGTAAGA
Source organism: Larimichthys crocea (assembly GCF_000972845.2). NCBI lineage: Eukaryota > Metazoa > Chordata > Actinopteri > Sciaenidae > Larimichthys > Larimichthys crocea. Next base: position 1,054,226 of record NC_040033.1, read on the forward strand.
ACTAAAGGTTTAAAGAGTGTTGTTTTTATATTATTTCTATATATGTCCAGCTAACCTGTAGAGAACAAGCTCAATGATGAATCATTGTTTATTATTGCTTTTCAAAATCCGAATGCCTCTCCACATGGATGATGAAGAAGACACATCACCCCTGTGTCTCACCTCCACCAGGGTGGTGAAACATTTAGGGGTTATGAGTTAAACCCCTTCAGATGATCCAGAACGTGGCGGCCCGCCTGGTCTACAACCAACCCACAAGCTCACATGTTACCCTTCTGCTCATCGAGCTCCACTTGCTAATGCTCACCTACTAAGTCGTCTCCGGTACTGCACCCACCTGCTCGAACGCCCTCCAGGCATGTGTTACCTCACGATCTCTGCACGTTAACACTTTCTTATCACACTGTACCTTGATTGTTCCCTTCTCTGTAGGTCGCTTTGGATAAAATCATTTGAATGACACCATTTGTTTCTGCCTTCCATGACCATATCAGAAATAAATGGAAGAAATATCCAGCACTAATTCCAGCAGTGCATGTCGTCTTCATGATTTATGACTGAAGTAAGAATGAAATACATTTCTTGCAGCGGTTTTGTTGTGAAGCTGATGATCGTACGCAATATCCAGACAAAGCCCAACAACAGACCAACTAATGTTTGCAGATGAGCACATGGCTGGTGAGGGGGGGTTGGATTACTTAGCTACCAAAGCAGTTTGGAACCCATGAGATCCCGAGAGAAAAATGAGAAAATGAGTCACCGATGTGGCCTGCAGGCTCGACCCTCATTGGGGTTGTGTGGCACGGCAGATGATCCCCATCATCATTCTCCTGTTAGGGTAATAGGAGTCGGTGAGTAGCTCTGCATCGATTTGCTCTTTTCTGAGCTGTGTCTGCACCATAAACAGGTCTGGAAGGAAAACTGGCCCTCTGTCTCCCTGATTGTTGTCTAATAACAACAATCTCCCACCCCTCGAATCGTCTGAGTGACCACCGTCTGTTGTCGTTTCATCAGCATGGAATGATTTAATTCTGCAGGACCACCTCGGCGTGATGAGCATTCTGAATCATCCTAATGGCTGGTTTGTGCACACAAACCATAGGACTGCTGAGGGAATCCAAACCAGAGCACATTTGCATTAACTGCTGAGGTTTTTCTCTGGTCTCAATGTGGTCTGATGAGACTTATGCTCTGACAGGCCCGGGGCCTTGAAACTCAGCTGAGGGGTCTTACTGACATGGAGTGTGAAGCTTTGCTGTGACCTCATCCACCAACCCCTGCCGCAGAGATGCCACAGCGGGGGAGAAAGAAGAGAAAACTTTTCCTCTCAAGAATCTGAATTCAGAAAGACACAGAAGCTGCTGTGTTCAGATGGGCACACACAACATGAGCAGCTAAAACAAAAGAGAGGTCGCATGGAATCTGATCTTTTTGGACTACAGTGAAACCACGTTTGGACATATGGGGTGCCGTTTGTAAAGCGTCTCGCTCTGAAAATAACAGCAACATTTTGTCACATTTAGCTAAAAACAATGTTTAAAAAACTGGTTTGAATTTTTGAGAGTCCCTTTTTTGCACATTTAGAACAATATTTGTGAACTTAGAGATATTTTAAATATTTAAATCCAAATGTTAAATGTAAAATCTAAATGCTAAATCTAAATCTAAATATTAAATATAAATCTAAATCTAAATGTTGAAGCTAAATGTTAAACATATATCTAAATGTTAAATATAAATATAAATCTAAATGTTGAAGCTAAATGTTTCGGGTGAAACTAAATATTTAGCTAAAATGCAAATTTAAATGCCGGTAACCGGAAGTGCCCAAATAAAAGCTCGAGGAGGTCAGAGCGTGTTTATAGTGGCAAATAACGAATAAAACCCGTCTTATCCGGGGAAATGGACTCTTGGACACATTCATTTCTGAATTATTTTGTTTGCTCTCCACTTCTGCATTTTGGATACATGCCTACGATCCGTGTCCTGAACTGTCACAGTGGATCCTTCACTCTTTACCCTCTTTGAAGTGCCATTACTGTTGATGAGATCCAATGCAAGCTGTGTAACTGACAATCAAACTGGAGCAAAGTCAATTTGATTTAATTGGTTCAGAATTAACTGTGGAACCGGTATCTCAAGGCGCCCTGGCTTTATTGTGGCCTTTCTTCCTCTCGGTAAAAGCTTTTAAATTGATCTCAGGGCAGTCACTGTCACCAGCGTCCAAGGGTGTCCGCTGTTCAGTCTCAGCATGGGTTGCATGCCGAACTCGACGACGATGACACCTCTCTCTTAATATTTAGAACAACAAGAGCACCCCTGCTCGGCATATGCTTGAAATCTGCTGTAAAAGGGCCGAACAGGTGGCTAATGCGTGTGACCCAGTGCCCCCCACCCCCTGCTGCTGCTGCTACAAGCTGCGTTGGTTACCAGACAGCTAAATTAGAGCTTGATGCAACTCGATCCAGCCTCCCTAAGAGCCCGACTTTGTATTGACATTTGCTAATCAAATTAAAGGATGGATTACGAGCTGCATCTGGTCTTTGTAATAACGCTCATTATTAGCTCCACTGCGTAGCGACGAGCGACTGTCAAGCACCTGCATTGCTTGTTAATTGCTACAAACATGCACAACATGCAATGTGCTTTTTTTTCTTTTTTTACTCTCTGATCTAATTTATTTTACATATGCATCTGCAGATAACGAACCGAATCTTTCATTTCTTTTTCATGTTGTGAGATGGGACATTTCCATCTTGTGGCTGGTGAGCTGCTTGGCCCCTCTGAGAGCTTATCATCACTGATGTATGAACTTCCGTGTAACTTAATGAAAGTGATTTTTCTCTCCCTCCCAGCTGTAGCTGTAGTGCATTATGCCCAGTCAATCTCAGAATCACGGTTTTCCCCACATGTGAGCCTGATTGTCCCTTCCAGGGGGAGAGGCAGCAGCTCAGTGTGCGCTCCCTTATTCCAAACAGCCATTCGTCTCTTAGCTCAGAGGATTTATTCTCATTATCATGATTTAACATTCGTGAAAATATATTATATATAAAATAAATGTTTTTCATTCTAACAGCCAAAAACAACACGACACGTTTGAACTGATCGCTTTGTAGCAGTAACATTTAAACGTAAGCACAAATTCATGTATAATTGGTTAGAGTGGCAGGCACCGCTAAGCCTTTAAATGTACAGTAAAATATTACTTCATTTCAGATTGGTGGCGTGAAAAACAAATCTTCTAATTACTCCAAATGAAATAAAGATTTAAAGTAATTCCGTTTTCTGTACTCTTATTTAGCATCAGCGGTGCACGCTGACAGTCATGAGGGGACTACAGCTGGGATTCCAAAGTAACAGAAAGCTTCTTAGCCCCAGGACCTACGGCAGTGCTGGTGTGAGTGTGTGTGTGTGTGTGAGAGAGGGGAGTGTTTGTGCGCAGCGACACATGCTTGAACCCAGCAGGTGGCTCCGAATGAGGCAGTTGTTCTGGGGGATTGTTATTAATTCATCTCCTACTGATAGATGCCGTGTCGGAACACAACAGAGAGACCACAAGCTGCTGTGTTTACACGTTTGGTCTTCTCTGGCCCACATTTCGGCTCAAGTCCCAATCATGCTAATGACTTTGCTCTCACTGATCTCTTGCCTCTTTTGCTTTTAAGGGGAAAACAAAGACATGCTGCTCCGTCTTTGGCTCTCGTAGTAAAGAGGGGCTCGATGAAACACATTTTAGACTTTGCACTCTTCAAAATAAACTTTTTTGAACCCCAGGATATTTCTGCTGACTTTTCACTCAGGCTTACTAGGAAGGAGATTAACTTTACTGATCCTCTCAATGGAGAAATTCTATTTTCACTCAAGTTCCTTTTACAGGGGCGCGTTTAGCTCAGTCGGTAGAGCATCCGCCCCGTGGTACAAAGGCTCAGTCCTTGTCGGACGGACCAGGGTTCGAATCTGACCTGTGGCTCTTTCCCACTGGTATTTCCCACATTCCTGTCACTCCTCCTCTCTCCTCATCTTTCCTTTACATAACCACATAAGCAGTTAGGGCACACCTTCAGTGCCCAGGAGGTGAACTGGCACCTTTTCACACTCCTGCTGTGGTCTCTGTTGGACTTTGAACCAACCACCCCATGCCCCGTCCCATGGACTGAGCTACTGCCGCCCCCGCTGCATGCATTAAATGGGTAGCCCTCTGCTCATTTTCCTTCTAAGTTTGGTTACTAGAATGTCACGTTGGACATTGGAGATGTACTGTTGGTGTTGCAGAAATGTAATTTGATATTTAATAATCCTATTGTCAAACATCTGCATTGATCGATTGTGTTTTGGCATCATGTACGTGCAAAAGGATATGCAGTCGAGGTAGCTGTGGTGGTCACCATCATTTCTGACTATATTTTGTGAATGTACATTATAAGAAGTAAGAACTAAAGTTTAAAGAGTGTTGTTTATATTATTTCTTATATGTTCAGCTAACCTGTAGAAGCTCAACAACAAATCATTGTTTATTATTGCTTTTTAAAATCCGGATGCCTCTCACATATCTCCACATGGATGATGAAGAAGCACATCACCCCGTGTCTCACCTCCACCAGGGTGGTGAAACATTAGGGGTTATGAGTTAAACCCCTCAGATGATCCAGAACGTGGCGGCCCGCCTGGTCTACAACCAACCACACGGTCACATGTTACCCTTCTTCTCATCGAGCTCCACTTGCTCACGCTACCTACAAGTCGTCTCCGGTCTGCACCCACCTACTCGAACGCCCTCCAGGCGCGTGTTACCTCACGATCTTGCACGTTAACATTTCTTATCACACTGCACCTTGATTGTTCCCTTCTCTGTAGGTCGCTTTGGATAAAATCATTTGAATGACCACCATTTGTTTCTGCCCTCCATGACCATTCAGAAATAAATGGAAGAAATATCCAGCACTTATTCCGCAGTGCATGTCGTCTTCATGATTTATGACTGAAGTAAGAATGAAATACATTTCTTGCAGCCCTTTTGTTTGAAGCTGTGATCGTACACAATATCCAGACAAAGCCCAACAACAGACCAACTAATGTTTGCAGTAGCACATGGCTGGTGAGGGGGGGTTGGATTACTTAGCTTCCAAAGCAGTTTGGAACCCATGAGATCCCGAGTGAAAAATGAGAAAATGAGTCACCGATGTGGCCTGCAGGCTCGACCCTCATTGGGGTTGTGTGGCACGGCAGATGATCCCCATCATCATTCTCCTGTTAGGGTAATAGGAGTCGGTGAGTAGCTCTGCATCGATTTGCTCTTTTCTGAGCTGTGTCTGCACCATAAACAGGTCTGGAAGGAAAACTGGCCCTCTGTCTCCCTGATTGTTGTCTAATAACAACAATCTCCCACCCCTCGAATCGTCTGAGTGACCACCGTCTGTTGTCGTTTCATCGCATGGAATGATTTAATTCTGCAGGACCACCTCGGCGTGATGAGCATTCTGAATCATCCTAATGGCTGGTTTGTGCACACAAACCATAGGACTGCTGAGGGAATCCAAACCAGAGCACATTTGCATTAACTGCTGGGTTTTTCTCTGGTCTCAATGTGGTCTGATGAGACTTTGAGCTCTGACAGGCCCGGGGCCTTGAAACTCAGCTGAGGGGTCTTACTGACAAGAGCTGAGCTTTGCTGTGACCTCATCCACCAACCCCTGCCGCAGAGCACAGCGGGGAGAAAGAAGAGAAAACTTTTCCTCTCAAGAATCTGAATTCAAAAAGACACAGAAGCTGCTGTGTTCAGTGGGCACACAACATGAGCAGCTAAAACAAAAGAGAGGTCGCATGGAATCTGATCTTTTTGGACTACAGTGAAACCACGTTTGGACATTGGGGTGCCGTTTGTAAAGCGTCTGCTCTGAAAAATACAAGCACACTTTTGTCACATTTAGCTAAAAACAATGTTTAAAACGGTTTGAATTTTTGAGAGTCACTTTTTTGCACATTTGAACTATTTGTGAATTAGAGATATTTTAATATTTAATCCAAATGTTAAATGTAAAATCTAAATGCTAAATCTAAATCAATTAAATATAAATCTAAATGTAAATATAAATCTAAAATAAATGTTAAATATAAATGTTGAATATAAATCTAAATGTTAAATACGAATCTAAATGTTAAATATAAATCTAATCTAATGTTAAATTAAATCTAAATGTTAAATATAAATATAAATGTTAAATATAAAATACAAATATAAATGTTGAAGCTAAATGTTTCGGGTGAAACTAAATATTTAGCTAAAATGCAAATTCAATTACCGGTAACCGGAAGTGCCAAAATAAAAGCTTGAGGAGGTCAGAGCGTGTTTATAGTGGCAAATAATGAATAAAACCTATCTTATCCGGGGAAATGGACTCTTGGACACGGTGTGGATTTCTTCCTCCCCTCCAATGCAAACTCATATTTGATGTCACCCACTGGACCTTAAGACGCAAAGAAAATGGAGGCGAGGCAGCGGTGGACGTTATTTCAGTTCTCCTCGACAGCGTGCCACAAGTCAGGCTTCCTCAGCGCCGGTTTCCACCTCGCGTGACAAATGCATTCTGCACTGTGACTATAGGGAATACTGCCATGAAAGGCGAGTCAGAGCGAGCAATGGCCAGACCTGTTAACATGTTATTAGCCTGCTCTGGCATCCAGACTAATTGGACCAAAAGCAGAAAGAAAAGCGAAAATGTTGCATGTCTCTGCTGTTACTATGCCAACCGGTGATGCAATGTCTGCCACTGTATGTAGGAGATACAAAGAACATGATTGAAAGGCTACCGTATAAACACGATGATATTATTCAGTGTTTTAGCACATGCATGGGAGGTCTGTCTCTTGTTAGCTCTACTGGCTGTATTTAAATAGTGATGAGATTTTATTGCAGTGTGAAGATAATTAGGATTTTAAGACTCAAAGCCACATTGAATAACTCACAGTCACGTTGATGATTTCAGGCCTGAGTGATAGAAAAGATCCACTCTCTCCTGTTAAATTTAATTATTATTATACTACCACAAATAATTCACTCACTTGATAAACTGCACGGTTTATTTGATTGCAGCTAAACGGCTGAACAATTATGGTCACAGTTGCTGTCTGTCTGCTTTCTGCATTAGTATATAAAACGCATTTCATTGAAGCACGTGTGGAAACATCACAGTAAGAGGTTTAGATCTCCACATGCTGGATGTCTCTACAACTCCATGTCACACACATTGTGACACATTTTCCACCACTACTGAGTGTGTCTCGCTCTCAGTCAGAGAATGCGCTCTGGTCGATTTATCGTACAACACTTAAAAAAAACAAAACTCTACTCTGAAATCACCAAGGGAAGGTGAGGGCAATACTTGAACTTGAGATGTCTAAAGTATCCGAGGGTTAAGTGCTCTCCAGATACTCGTCCAGTGAGGTTTTATACATATGTTATATAAATGATCCATGGTTAGATAACCATACAAAGAAAGTAGAGCAAACCTGTTCGCCCCAGGGAGGCCTTCATATCCACTTCTCCTTGCTACTAATTGCACAACGGTAAAACAACAACATCTAAGAAGCAGCAAGAACTCAAACATCGCTCTAACTGTCTCAAATCGTGCCCCGAATACCACTTCATAATCACCGTCATCTGCTTTTATATTCAAATCGGCAATAACATTTGTCTGCACACTTAGTCGATTCGGATTGAGCGAACGACTGAAATTCGTGGTCGTGCAGAAGACTCTGTGATGTGCTAAAATGATGACAGCGCCTTTCTGCCTGTCGGGACGAACAACATTTCCCATTAGGCTGTGCTGGCTCTGTTTCACTTGATTTGATTCAATATGCAAAGGCCCTTCGAGAAATCAGACAGCCTGTAGGGTGTGTGCCATGGTAATGTGACCCAGCATGGAAAGCACAATCATGAAGAGAATGATCTATCTATCTATCTATCTATCTATCTATCTATCTATCTATCCATCCATCCATCCATCCATCCATCCATCCATCCATCCATCCATCCATCCCATATTAATTGCACCGCTAAATGTGGCCGTGACCTATACCATCCACTCCTGGAACAGCTGTGTCCACAGGGTGCCACCTATTAGCCGAAGTGCTAATAGGTTGTATGTGGGAAGTGATGGTTATGGCTCTTGTTGTTGCTAAGCGACTATAGAAAACCTGTTTGAAGCATGCTGCTCTTTTAGTAAAAAAAAGTCTTCTTTTTTTTTTTCCTGCTGTAATTCTTGGTACTTGACTCTGTATTCATTAGAGGCTCTCCTTCATAACTGACACTCCTTCATATGTACTAACAGTTGGCTCAGATATGATATTTACATATGTCCAAACAGAAATCTATGAAAGGTAGTTTAACACAGAAATAGAATACATGCATGAAAAAGAATGAAGTGATTCATGTTCTACTTAACGGTTATCATAAATACATTAACACTATCTCATGGATGCATGACATGCATGAACAATATGTTAATTATACGACTGATCAGTTATAAAGAAAATATTATTAATAAACCATGAATTCATTGTTGTAATAATTAATGTATTGTTCTTGCATTAGGTCACACATGAGATACGGATAGTTTGAAATAATAAATGATGATAAATGATGAATGAATTCATTATTGGTTATTCATAACTGTATGCATGACTTCATGATCATTCATATCCCTAAACATGAAATCAAAACATCTCGGTGTAATGCAAAGAAATCAATCGTGACATTAACTGCATGGTGAAAAAAGCTGATTTAACAACACAGGGTTCCTGATGAGCTGGAGATATCTGCTGCTAGTCTGCTCACCAACACCTGCATCAACCCCATCCTCCAGAACCTCCAATCCTACAGCTGATCCAGATCCATATCCTCAAACACACAAACACCCTCTTCTACCTCACAGACCTGTTCCACCACCACCACACTCAATCCCGCAGTGACTCCACTGCACAGGACCAAACACCCAACCCGGGGTGACAGAGTCTTGTCCAGAGGTGTCCATATCTTCTGGAACTCTCTCCACAAAGACACCTGTGAGTGCACTGACCTAACCACTTAACCCTAACCCTAAGTAAGACACCATTTTAATGTTTAACCTGTGTCTTATGTGTTTTTTAGTGCGTTGTTTTGATCATTTCGCGTATCAGACATTATAATACATGAAGAATAGCAGCTACAGTACACTCTCTTGTTACTATGACAGCAAAATACACTCTTGGAACTCACAAACCCAATCTGTTTACTTGTAAAACACAATGTGGACAGTCATCCATAAATATCAGATCCGACGAAAACAAATTGCATTTCGCTTGCTGTCTGAGCATCTCTATCCAGAAACTCACAACAGTCCTTCCTGTTCCATTCAAAATAGGAAGGAAATGAAGCCAGCGGTGTAAAGCGAGGCTCCCAGCGGGGCCCCGTAAACTGTAAATGTTTTCACACTACACCAACCGAAACCAGCGGTGCGCGGCCGGAAGTGTGACACGCATTCTCACACAGAGTTTACACCACAATCAATGGGACGTGGTGGTCAGGTGAGCAGGTCCTTAACCTTCACACCGGCGGAAGATGAATGGTACGGTGAGGAAAGGCTACGACTCAGCAAAGCGTCACAGGTGCAGGAGGGAAATGGTACAAAGGAAAAAAAAAACTCATCTTGCATGGCAGGAAAGATTAATGCGGTTGTTTTGTTTGATTAAGGAGAAAGGTACATTTCACAAACGCTTGAAGCGCAGACATACAACTAATTGTATGTCTCCTTATTGACGTGCAGACTGGTTTCATTTAACTGCCAGAGTGACTTTCCTTTGTCTTTGCTGCTAAATATGACAAATAAAGTGGAATGAATGAGTAACACTGCCATCTGTTAATGTCAATTCAAACAGCCGTATCGTTGATTTCTCAGGCGCTGAGAAGAATTTCTTCATAGATGCAATACTTCATTGCTACCTCGTCCTCCGTGACCGCTCCGTCTCCATGTGTTTGACAGGATCCGTCTGAAGCTTCTTCAACACTCAAAGAGAACCAACCCAACGATGCCAACAAACTCTTTTTTGTGCACTCAAACTGACTCATCTTCCCTCGTTCTGTTATGCTGATATGTATTTCACACTCAGATATGTCTTCTATAATTATATATAATTGCAATAGCTTTTACTCTGTAAGGCGACTGCCACGGTATTTTATTGAAATTTCATAGATTTAATGTGAAGCAAACACTTGCCAAAGTGTCTTCTATTTCCATTAACAAACTCAACTATGGGACTGAAAGCAATTCACGCGACATTGCAAAATTAAATTAAAGTAAACTGGGACTGATGCAAGCTTATTTCCTCGCTCTCCACCAACTAATGTGGTATTCACCATCTGGTCCCTCAGGCTACTTTGAGACATCACTTCAGAAATACTCATATGTGTGAAATTTGGATTACTAAACTCTCTTTAATCACTCATTTAATTCCTAAAACCGTCATAGTATGCCTGCTAATATGTCTTATAAATCTACAAAAGCTGAAGTGCAATGGCTTAAATCTATGCTGACATGTTGTTGGGTATTTACGAGCCTGTTTCTGCTTTATGTGTTGCTATTAAGTTTGCAACATGTTTTTTTTTTTTTGCCGAACACATTCAGTAGAGACACTTTTTTTGCTTTCTCTATGCAGAATTACAAACTGTTAGACACATTTTAAAATATAAAGAGTGTGTGGGTTACTTTAAATTAGTGTCTGATGCGGAAACATGACTCCAATTACTTAACTTTTTCTGTCACAAAGTAAATAAATGAGAAAAAAAAAGTTTGTGATGCCGTTAATTACCTTTAAAGCAACATCACATAAGATTTTGTATATTTTGCGATTTGGATATTTACTTATACAACACTGTAGGACAGCTCGGTGTGTGAATTTGTTATGATTATATTACTTATGAACAACTAGCAAGACAACTTTTCTAACAGCCAAACTGTAACATAGTTACACGCAGTTTGTCTTCATTGGGTCCATGTCCTGTCATTTCAGATCCCACCTTTCAATCAGTTCATTTCCCTCACCTGGATTTCCCCGCCCATCTCCTCACCTGCAGTCTATTTACTCATTAGCCCTCAGCATATATACACTGGTCCATTTCCACTTCATCCCTGCCAGATTGTCTTGTGTTGTTTTTGCCAAGCTCTCCAGTGATTCCAGTTTCGTCTTCTCGTTCTGACCCTGTTTTGCACTTGGGATACCTGCCTGCCCCTTGTTGGATTAGTTTGCCTTTATTGATCTCCTGGTTTTGACCCTGCCTGTACTTTGGACTGACGAAACTGATTTTCCTGCCTCTGAGTCGTGCTTTTGGGTTCTCCTTGCCAGTACCAGCACTGGGACACAAACCTCAAGCAAGTGCAACACCATGACATAGCAGCGAGCTAATACTAGTCTTCCTCATCTAACAGCAGTCAGCCCAGCTTGGCGTCTGTCTTTTATTTCACCAGTAACTGAAAGCCAATCCCAGATCCACTCCTCCTAGTTAATTTTCTCTTTCTAGCTTCATACGTCAACATCCTTCATGTCTGCAGAGGGTTCTGTGCGCGTTTACATTGCCAGCTAGCCCCGGCTCTGGTTCTGGCACGACACCAGTTCTACCCCCAGTCCAGGGCCTGAAAACCTCAGCTGTCCAAGGCTCTTTTGCTTGCTGTGTAAACACAACTGTTTGTGTTTTGATCTCCTCAGACTCAGCTGACCAGCTTACTGTAGCAACAAGTACAGATGACTGTCCGTAAGAAAACTGGTTGAGAACCAGAGTGAAAATCAGCAGACTCATTGGTGGTGTGCACTTAAAGTTACATCAAACAAAGCCTATGGGCTATGGAGTTGCAATGACAGATGATTTAATTCCTTTAAAACAAACTGGAAATGATGCCAAGCAGGTCTTGAGTATTTAAGGCCTTGATAAGCAATGATACAGTTAATTACTCCCCTTAACCAGCATACAGCACTACAATGCTGTTTGCCTTCAGAGCCTTTGCCTTTGTTTGCTAATTCATGAAATCAATAGTCCCTCTTTAATAATTTAAAAACGTTGCCGGTTGCACGGAAAATCTGCGTGGATTTGTTTGTGCAAAGGGCCACATCATATGCATAACCCTCTACAACACCCTGACTGTGAGCAGATTAGCATACACTCAAAGCATTACAGTGCAAACACTTGTACATGTTCACAGCTGAATGCATGCAGCCCTCTCGTGATCACATATGACACACTACCAGAGCCGCGTAGATGTTAATATTTATGATGAAACAACTGCAAGTGCACAAACTAAACAAAGAGACGCAGACAGAGGCTGTAAATTCACACACTCTCACAGTGGATAACACTGTTTGTAGATTCTAGTCTTCTAGCCACACAGATCTCTCCGAGGATCTGCAGACAAACAATGTGCACATTTAAGACTTTTGGCATCGCAGCCATTCATTTCTACGGGCAAATAAAGCTTAGTTTGCCTCTGTTCGCAGAGAACCTTCACGCGGATCCATAAAACTGTCAGCGGCTGGCTTTCCTGTGGTCTGTAATGTGCACCCACAGCAGCAAAATAAAGACCGTCTCTCCCTCTGCTGTACAATATCATCATGCATCTTGGAAGAAACCATAACAAGCAGCAGCACATTCAAAATTTCATCATATAAAGCTCCTGAAACATATTGAGACGAGCACGTTTCTTACTCATTTCTATGAGACAACACATATGACATATGGTTTATTTCACATCTGGAAAAGAGCTCTTAGGTGAAATATTACACAGTAATGATGTTAGTCACAAAGCTCACTGGTCAAAGCGCATTCATTTGCATCATCAGTGTGCATTCATTGCCAAATATAGGAAAGGGAGATCTAATAATATCCTTTCGTCTCCGTGGACCACACTTTCCTGGAAAACAGCCCTTGCCTGGAGCTCATTGATTTCATATGAATGCAAGTTTGGTTGTAATACAGCAAATATCAGAAAAAGACGCTTAGTACACACATGTATGTAGAACTTAGACCTTTCATCGCACTTTGTTCAAGACTCAGATACTGTCCTATCAGGGGCGGTATTGGGAGTTCAAGGCCATGAGATCAAATCTGATGCACTGATGTTTTATTGTTGGTCCAGTGAATATGCTGAGGCTTCTTCTTCAAGTGTAGCTTAAAGGTAGGAGGTCAGGAGTACTGTCCAATCTATAATGGGTACAATATATAGATAAAACCTGCATTAATAAGATAATTGTAGCCTAAAACAAAGGTCATATTCCATTGTAACTAAGGACTTTTCTATGCAGTGATCGGTAAAGTAATTCAGTTACATTTTAAGGGTAGCTATAAGTAACTGTAGCTAATTGCTTGTTTTCAGCATCACTGCTCATTTTGTTCGAGCATCCAAACAAAAATTCCTTTGAAACCTGGCAGCAACCTGTCTCATCAAACACGATGACATTGACCTAAGCAGCCAAAACATTCCTTGATGTGCGCAGATAATATCAACCCTCACTGATGTGTGTCTCTCTCTCCTTCTACCCTTCAATTTGGGTAAAAATCAAGGCGAGATTTTGGACCTGGATATTAGTCAACGTGGCGACAGATGGCGAACTGGAGATTTATTTTCATGGGTGAGCTGCTGCCGCTGCCGCTTTGTGACTTGGAATTTCAAAGGAGTGGCATTAATCTGCCCCCCTGTCTCGCAGTGGGGCCAAGGAACCTGTTCAAGGTGGAACCAATATAAGACAAAAAGTCCCCGAAATTGATGAACCAGCAGAGTGCACATTAACATTCCTCAAAGGGACGAGTCAGATCAGCTCACGACAATCGCAGTGAAGGTTGGATGAGAAAATGCTGAAGATCCATGTTGGAGTCACTGCTGACACGCATGTGGAACAAGTTAACTACTCCTGTTTCATTTTTGGACTATCAGTCATTAAGGACGTGTCTGTTGGCTCAGATGTGAAACATCAAAACAAGTTGCTCAGATTCTTGAGGAGGGAGAATCTGTGTGCACACGGCTAATATCCCCCGAGGTGATCAAGGGATTAATAGTAATCGTGAAGAGATGATAAAAATAATCCCACGAGGAGCTTCCCTGCCTGTAATTTGTAAATCGACCACTTTTTATTTATTTTTTTTAAGAAAGACAGATGTCCCCTGATAATGCTAATCCCATGCAAATCAAACGCTCCATCATTTCATCCATCTATTGTCCACAACATTTGTTAATTCTCTCATCCTCCTGTCAAGGGAAGGCAGAACAGGAGTTTTATTTAGTTAAATCTAAAGTAGGCATTAATCCTGATGCACAGTCGTAAAACAATCACAGCGGGAGCAGCGACTAACGTGGAACGCATCGTTAAAAAAAAAAACTGCTTTCATTGTTTGATCAATATTTATAGGGCATAATGGCATAAACTCAAATGATTAAGCGCACGCCATACACTGCAGAGAGATCTGTTAAATGGCTGGATGTGGAACAGCAACAGTGCGATGGCTCTAACAAGCTCTAATTGACTGGTTTGTGAAATTGCCAACCTCCACATGATGAAAGGCAGATACCAGTCTTTGATGTGCTCTATTTCTATTTTTTTTTTTTTTTTTTTTTTTTTAGCTGGTTTCTTACTTGAAGTTGGAGGTGGAAGGGTGGAGGAGAAGTCACAGACATCACTCAGCAGCCAGGAATCTCATCTGCAATACCTGATCCAGGCCTTCATCTGGTCCTAATGAGCCGCACTAATGAAATATGATAAAATAGCCTCCCACTGAACACCGGGAGGCTGAGCCATTACCGAGCTTAAATGTCAACAGTAAACAAACACTTTTTTTAAATGTATTTCTTTTTTTAAGAGCCGCTGAGTGGATGATACGGGAATATTCAATCTTACCTCGACACCTACGTCGCATTAAAGTTTCTCGCCTACAGTAAATCCAGACGACTCTCCGACTCTGTGTCGGCATTTCATGTGTTTGTATCACTGCTGTTCTCAGTCAGAAAGATGTTCCTTGTTCAAAATAAGCAGGGCATGGTGTTCCCTGCCACTTCCACTTAGACTCGTCTCTCCCTTCCCACAATGACTTCAGACACCTGAGTGAGACATTCACAATTCAAGTATCCTTTGTTGGAACCTTGGGGCCCAGCGCTGATGGAGCCTTTGTTGACAATGATGGATGCAGCCGTCAAGGAGACTGACAAGGGAGGCTAAATTACATTACATTCAAACTATTTCTTTTTTTTTTGGGGTCCGTTTTCAAGACTGATGTTAGAATAAGACGAGGCACATGTCGTGGGAATAGTCAGAGATGGAGAGGTAACATCAGGAGCAGCACACAGCTTGTGGTTTGACATCAGGAACTGATTTTATTTAATAATCGGCTCTTAATATTTTAGCTTTGGATTATGATGTTGATATTTTGAGTTCAGTCTTTGCTATTTGGATTATGATGTTGATATTTTGAGTTCAGTCTTTGCTAAAAAATCTGGAAAGAAACTCTTGCATCCTCGGGAAAGAAAATCAGCTTGGTCACCAGCTCCCTACGGTGAAATCAATCGGGTTTCAATGCATGTTCAACTACCTATTATCCTCTGTGCTTCCATGGCTGCAGGGAGCGTTACAAGATGGATTACTGACCCGGCCAAAAGGGACTGGACCCCACGGACCTCCATCCTCAACCTTGGCTGACCTGGGG
Source organism: Larimichthys crocea (assembly GCF_000972845.2). NCBI lineage: Eukaryota > Metazoa > Chordata > Actinopteri > Sciaenidae > Larimichthys > Larimichthys crocea. The sequence goes on from NC_040033.1 coordinate 1,069,938, forward strand.
CCGAGGCCTCTGATGGTGAGAATCCCCTGGATACTGGGCCAGATATAAATTTAGCTCATAGATCTGAACAACTACATGATAGTATGATTTGAAATCAGTGAGAAAAGATGAATTATTGGCAAAGGGCAGCGAGCTTACTCATTCCACACCTATGTCCAAAACCAGAGCACCTGATCAGACGATGATAAGTTTTACTAACTAAAGAAATAAAGCATAAACACGTCCTGATGGTTTGTTTGGAACATAAAAAAATTCATCAGTATCGTGTGCATAGGTTTCAATTTGAGCTGCCTGACTTAGTTTGATTGCTTGTTTTGTTTTTTTTCCAGATCATTTGCATTCATGGGTTTTCATTTGACGAAGACTGATTTCAAATCTTTTAATAGAAAGTTTCCAATATCTGAAACATTCAAAGCCACTGAAGGAATAGTAAGATTTCTTTTTGAAAGTGTTTGATACCACTTTTGTCTGTTTAAATAAAGTTGTAGCCAAGCTGAGCTAGCCTGACTCCATCAAACGTTATAAAAATCTGATTTATTATAATTATTATTAAAAGAAAAAGAGTGACGGTTTTTCAGAGTGTCTGCATCTCGTTCTGAGTAAGACACAAACAAAGTACTTTCAAAAACTATTTCTTTAAAGTCACTTTGTGCCAACCCACCAACATAAAACATGGATCGTGAATGAATAGATGCATAAAATGTGATAATCATATAGTGATTTCATAGACGGCGTCTTTTTAAATAAAGAAATTAAAAGAATTGTGTCAATTGTGTTTTATGGAACCAACAATGTAGAATCAGCGTCGCTCTACTGAGGCACATTTTGACCCACTTAGAAGCTTAAGAAACTTAATTGTCAGTTGCGTTATTTCATCATGGATTGCCTCCTTTTAGTCTGGAACTGCATCAAGTCATCACACGTTACTGTTATCAGCATGAGTCTCTTTTCGATGTGTGGAAAGGTGCGAGGGTCAATGCAATGTGAGAGTGAGTAAGAAGAGTAAAGAGGGAAACAGGAAGGGAGAATTCAGTGTGTTATTATGTTATTATCACTTCCTTATTATGCAAGTGCGAGCCGCAGATGTTTATGCGGCCTTTAACACTGCCAGCACATCTGATGAGCCTGGTTACCGCAGTAGAAGAAAGGAAATCACCCACTCTCTCTCCCAGCAGCATCCGTCACATTCAGGTAATATTTCACCATCTATTATCAATGCCACATTTCAAATCCCGTCAATCAGTCAGTCCTGTGATTCGCGGACATTATTCATGCACGGCCGATGGCGCGGGGCGCTCCGTGCTGCAGTTTAGCATCACAGACGGGTGGGCAGAAATCACAGTCGGTATTGCTCACATGCAGGCGAGCCCACAGGCTGTTTAACAGGCTGCAAAGTTACGCATGGTCACTACATTTCATTAAACAAGACAAGGTCAGCAGCCTGGGCAGAGGGATCTGTTTTACTGGCGTTCGAGGAGCGCCGCGCCGCTAAACGGCAGTTGACCTTGTTGTTTGTATCCTGACAGTCGGTGGCTCCCGTTCCCACCACGCTGCTCCACTAAGGGAGGAGCTGACATGCTGCTTAGCCATGATAGGAGATGGGCTCCCACTGTGCATGCATAATGTCACGCTTTTGACGCTTGATTACAATCTTATTAATTCCTCCACTCTGGCTCTGTTTTGGTTAGAGTCTGTAGTCGCCCAGAGGATTCCTCCCCACCACCACCACCACTGCCACCCTCCTCCCATCCAAGACATCCACATGGTCATGTCAAGGGGTCTGCGCCTTCGTGGCTAATACAGCCAATTATGGGAGGTCGCTTGTTAGGTCATTCGTTAATCATGTCGCAGAGCTGAGGACGGTGTCAAGTCTGTAGTTGGAGAATTTGGGAGATGTAGATCAGCATCAGCTGAGCTGATAAAGGCCTCACACATGATAGAAACTGATCAGGTTATATTTTCTGTCTTGTTTATCTCTTTGTCTATCTGTGGGCAGGATATCTCAAAAAGTACATTGGAGATTTCAGTGACATGTGATGGAAAGTTAGGCCGCGGGCTGTTTTTGTTTGGCAGTCCACATTTTGGCTTATCACTCCTTTTATATATTCATTTTATGCCCAGATTTCTTGATGCCAATTCTCCTCAAATTTGATAAACAACACATTTAGTTGACCCTGTTATGACGACGCTATCTGCCTCCTAGTTCCCAGTATCTCCCTTGTGTTTTCCCTTTCCTTGTTGTGTGGCCTTGGGTTCTTCTCCTGATCACCTCACCACCTGTTCCTCATCATCTAATCAACCTCTGCGATACAAAAGCCCGGCTTCCTCTCAGATGCTGCTCAGTAACTCTTGTGGTAGCACATGTTAGCTCTAGGATCTCCCCCTCAGCCAACCACGCCACCATCAGCCCTGCACCACTCACCGGATTCCCCCTCATCTGGATCTCAACCTCTGGTTTCAAATGAACTATTATCTGTCTGAGACTGGTGTTTGCATTCTGGGTCTGATCCCAATGAAAGATTTACTTTTTGATATTTGTTCCATGCTTGTCTTATTCCTGCAAGCAAAAGCTATTGGAAATAACTTGAGTGTTTTTACACATGTGCTTATCATCTCCAAAGATTCCTGCGTTCTGCCTAAAAGTGGGACTGTTGCAAAACGATTTTAAAGGGGCGGAACAGTGACCGTGAGTCTCCCTAACTTTTTCAGTTTCACCTTGCAGAAGATTCCCAGGATTTGGGTGTTCTCCAAAACCTCAGCATGATTGAGCCTGGCAGTTTATTCTTGACCTTGGGAAGAGTTGATGAACCGATCTCGTCCCTCGACGTCCTCTTAGTCTCTCGTTCCTGAGCTCAACTTTTAAGCCAACATGGACTAAAAATGCAAAAGTTTACATTTAAAGTTCTATGATTCTCAATATGCTGAAGACTGTAATACGTTCAAAAGCTAGTAAGTCAAGTGCATATTGTGTTATCAGCATAATTAGTCTGTATTTAGCTTAAATGATGCTAGTAGTTACTGAACTACCAATGTATGAAGCCATGTTGCCTGAGTTTGAAGGCTAGGTTGCACTCGTGGCCCAGATTTCAATGTGTCTGTGTATCCTTGACAGGAAAGCCATTTAGTAACAGTTCTTGTAACACAAGACAACTTTGAAATAATGAAACAGCCTTGGTCTCCTCCAAACATCTTATTTGTAGCAAGACAAACTACGCTCGAACAACTTTTAACCAATGTGTAGTGACACTTGTGATTTGTTGCAGCTCACCTAGCTGAAGTTCATGCTCGTATCACAGCAGCCAACGCCTCAAATGTAGCTTTTGTTTGTTTCTCATTTGAATGTTTGCTTTCAATCTTTATTTATTTGCATATCTGCACCACAGACCAAAATCTTTGAGGCATTGTCTTACAAATAAGATTATTTGAGTTACATGCTCTCTGACCACTTTCCATTTGTCTTTGCTTTGGTTTCATTCCTCCAAACTGCAGCCTTTTGTCATTCTCTTATGATGCCGGCAGAGAGGAGTCAACAGAACAAAAGAAGGGGTAGATAAGATTCGTGGTTCATAGCCTGACTCTGCTTCTCATTTAGAAGCAGAGCAACTGAGCATTCATTACTTCTGGGTCACGTGAGCGGATTAATAACCTTATTACTCATATTGGACATGCATAAAATAGAGGTCTGACCTTCTTTTTAACCTGCCTTCAGCAATAGGCTGAGGGTGTCCATTAATTGAATATAAAGGAGCTTGTACGGTGGACTCTTTGGCGTTTACTTTGGCCTCACTGTAAGTGTTACGAGATCCCCGGTTAGTAATAAAAAAAAAAAAACTCCTGCTTTATGTGTGGGCACCGATTCATTTATGTTCCCTAAGTACAAGCTGCAATATGAGGGCTCATGATGATGAAAGGCAGCCGGTCCTCTCAGCCACGAGTGTCTGATATGCTCAGTCGCAGCTTCCAAAGTGATGAATCCCACTTAAATAAATATGCGAATTTCACTCTGACAAATTAATTGCTGGCATGAATATAGACGCTCCACCAAAAAAAAAAAAAAAAAAAAAAAAAAAAACCCAAACAGGCATCCAGATTTTGAAATGTTTACATGAAATAGCATTAGTGAAGAGAATGTTCTAATTTATATATAAATATGTTGACAGGAAATGATTACACCCTTTTTAGAAAAGCACCATCTTCATACATAAACTGGCTGGTACCTCACAAATATAAACCCAGAGTTGATTTAGGGTTATTCTTCCTGAACTGTTTTTCTTTTCCCCACCCTGCCTCTAAAAATGTTACGGTTACTTCCTTCCACTGCTTTCCCCTCTTTCAGCCGAGGTTATATTTTATCCACTAGAGAGCTATTATTTAGCATCTCCATCTCTGCTGTCCTGCTCACCCAGTGCCATTCTCCTTCGTCATTCTAATCTTTTCCTCTGGCGTTACTACTTTGTTTTGACCTCCAGCCTGTGTGTGTGTGTGTGTGTGTGCACGCATGGTTTGTGGAATTTGCTTTCATGGTTGTTGGTTAACGGCGTAGGATAAGGTAGGACAGCCGAGGGGAAGCAGAATTTGTTTTCCCATTCATAGCTCTTCCCCTGCCTTATCTCTATAAAGGATGTGGATTCACATCTGTGAAGACACGCCTGTCCAATGCGAGGCCGGCGTGCAACCAAATGATCACTCCCCGAAACACAGTTTAATCACAATGCACCCTGTGTAGTAATTTGGAGTTCTTTCACTGCCGATTCATCATTGTCAGTAATTTGTGCGAAACATCGTTGATGCTGTTTATAGGTATTTCTGGTGGTGACCCTTACGATTGCCTAATGAAACGCCAAAGCACACACACATACGGCAATGCAAGTGAACTGGAACCCAACACATAAAATAATCTGCTTCATTCTTTGTACAGAAAAACCCACACCATCCAAATGTCTAATCTAAGTTGACGTCTTCGGATTCTTTATCCTCTTACCAACGATCAAACCCCCAAAAGATCAATTTGCCTTCACGCAAAACGTCAAAAAGCAGCAAATTCTGACGTGTAAGAAACTAGAAAGGTTTAGAAAACTAGATTTTAGTTACAATTTATCACCTAAATAGTTTATTCAATGTTGATCATCCAACTGATATTCTGTCTGTTGTGTTTTTAGCACGGATAAGTCCCTGCACATCTTTCTTACAGTTGCGTAAGACTGAAAACTCTGAACCAAAGTGAGGCAAACTCACGTTATTTTTGGCATTTTGAGTCTTTAGTGCTTATAAAAGACAAACAAAACAATCCTGAGACCTGTCAGTCTAAGGGATGAAGCGTTAATATAACATGAGGGTGTGCAGGATTCTTTGTTTCATTTTTTTTAAGCAATCATTTGCAATTTCTAACATGCCCAGACTAAATCCAGTGCTACCGCTGACTGAACTTTCACACGGTTCATGAAAGCATCTTCAGAACATATTGCACCGAGTAAACACCTGGGTATATTAAAAAAAAAAAAAGAAGAGAGAACTGGATATATTTAGCCTGAGCACGAATAGCTGTGAAGTCTAAAGAGACAATGAAAACAGAGCCGCCGCCCACAGAAACTCAAATTTCATCAAGAGGAAAAATAGGAAGGAAGACACAAAACAGTACCACCCACAATGTTTTTAACTGACAAGTGAATCTCTGGGAAGTGGAGTTCAGAAGCACCGCAGCAAAGACGGCATGGGGAGACAGTTGTAGCCATCGCAAAGCAGCTCTCGCACATTACCACTTTAACATGAGCCTAGTAATAAGTTGTCAACCGAATCACCCGGACACCCACAATCTCAGCGTGGCCACCAGCAACAGCAGATAATTGCCATCAATATTTCACGCAGGCGGTGACAGTAGGGCACGACCTGATGCAGCTCAGGAAAAATCAAAATTTCTCGGCTGTGACAGATCATAACTCAGCTGCTACAATCCATCACGGTAAAAGGTGAGACCCAGAGGGAAAGTTCCTGACAGGGATTTGACTTATCGCTGTTTGTACGGCAGCTTGTTGAGTTTGAGCTATTAGAAAGAGGGAGCTTTTTATTCAGGTCAAATGTTGTTTGGTGACATCTTTGGTGCAATATTGCTGAAGTGTGTTTTATTCCTTAGATTTTTTGGTTTTCTTTGTTCAGTGATGGCTATCACTGCCAACATCTCAGTTCTTCTATCTCAAATAAAAAGCTGCTGTAAACGTCTCCAAAAGACGGATCATGTTTTTTTGTGTAAACCACAAAAAGGAATATCATTGTATGTCCAAAAATATGTGGACTATACGAATGACACCTGCCTGATTCCAAAATAACGCCAATAACAACCTGCTCTCCAATCTTTTCTCTCTCATTTTGGATCCTGGCTGCAGAGATGTGCTCCCATTCAGCCACCAGAACATTAGTGATGCTGGGCGATAAGGTCTGTCAATGTTCCAGTCCGTCTGTCTCAGGGTTGTTGGGTAGGGTTGAGTTCAGGCCAGTCAAGTTCTTTCACATCAAACTTGGAAATGGCATTTCTTTCTGGAGCTGTATTTTTGATACGATGACAATGATATGATCGTATCGTCGTGATATGGAAAAAATATAATGCAATAAAACCTCACCAAGCAGTAAATGAATCTAAACTCAGTTTTGTTTATTGCTGTTTACTTTTGTTCTGTTTGGCTGGAGGATAAGTTCAGGACCCGTGAGCGTCTCTATGAATGAACATCTAACGATATCACCGCTGTCAATATTTCAAATATACATTGAACACACAGAGAAACCTTCCTTTTACAGAGATTACACACAGGGAGATGACGCGTATATTAATGCACAGCCGGCCTACATTTTATTCATATGGTGCAAATTGACTTCTTTATACTGTGGTCAAACCGAGCTGTATATCTTTTTCCTCGCCTATGGGAAATACAGAACCTGGCAGACTGAGTGATTGTCGCTCATCACATACTGAACTCCAACAGTCAAGAGGCTCCCGAGTGGAATGAATCAACAAACGGAGCGATTCTTCATGCAGATGAATATGCTTTTGTCCCTGCTTATGCTTCTTCTTCTTTTTTTTTTTCCTCCCTCCCACGAGTCTATATGATTTCCAGCTCCTCAATCATTCACTATGTGCATAATATATATTATTGATTATTGCTCCGCCGGCAGGTTTAATTTTAAAAAGCTGCGCTCGGTAGATTCAGATGTTGAAATGACCGCAGAAGCAACAAATCACAAATGTAATCACAGATACTACTTTAATGTGTAGAGTGTTTCTCTACAAACTGGGTCATCTTTAGCTTTTTTTATTTCTTTGTATTCTTTTTATCCAAACACAAAAAACTTGTTAAAGACCCAGCAGAATTCTCGAGAACAGGCACTCGAACAAACAGCTCCGTCTCGAAAACAGAAACTGACAATCAGAAGCACCAAATTTGATTCAACTACCAACATCAGAAACAAATAGCACCAATAACACTAAAAGCTACTTCCCCCCTCGGAAAAAAAAACAGCCTCCATCACAGCAGACAGACTGTTAAGTCACGCTGTTTATCTACGTGATTATGTGATGAAATTTGAAGCAACCCGCGTTGGCATAACAAACAACACTGGAGTGGAAGTGGGTAATGTCATTGGCGACTTGTATGAGGAAGGATCTCGGCCCTCCCTGTTGAATCTTCAGTGAACTGCAGCCGGGAAAACAGCATCCGCCTGCTGTGTACTGACGGTGATTGTGTCCGTGATTTCGTTAACACTTGAACCCACAGTGGGTTCGTCTATTTCCACTACGCACGGTGGATCAGGCTCTCCACAACACTTATAGCTTCTATTAGACTGTAACCTCGAGGAGGCTTTGCCGGTAATATTTTCAGATTAACAGTGGAAACCTACAGAAAACAATCCCAGATCTTAACGTAGTGATGTGTATTTGTTTTTGGTTATAGATGACAACTTATACAGTCCACAGCTCAAAACTCAGAACTTTTGAATAGCACAGTGGTTAAACTATGAACTGGTTCCATACTTTTTAAGCATTAAGTCATATTTGGACACAGCTTAAACTAATGCTGAGTGCAAAGAGTGCAGAGTGCGAGAAGCAGTCGAAGGTACATGAATCAGTCTGTTAATATGATGTTGTTGTTTTTTCTTGTCCGTACGGCTACAGAGATTGCCTATTAGGAGCAGAGGTTTGCACTCAGGTGAAAATCAATGGCGCTGGAACTCACTGTGGGTGTTCACTAATGTGTGTGCCACCATGGGGGTGAAGCACAATCAGACTCTACAGTTCCAACAAAAACAACAGGTAAAAAAGAAAAGTGCCATGTTGCACAAAGCAGGGTACTCATTCAGTGTAAGGTGACCGTGGAGATCATGAGCCTTGGAGGTTTGCACACAATAGACCTCTAGGTCTCACACCTGCACTGAAACAGAACTAATAACTTTAACATCTGTTAATTCTCAAGAAAACCTGTAGAGAAGGGTTTGCTTGAGTGGCTCAGTCTTTGGATCTAAGGTTCTTCGTGTTGAGGAGAGATCTTAGACATAAGGCAGTGTTTGGATCCTACACATTCCCTCATGCAACTTAATGGCATCTTTCATTAGAACGCCCACGCCTGGTAAAAGTATGTTGTTTTCTAGCCTAAGCTGAGATACCCAGGTGTAAATTGGCTTTGTCATTAAATCAGCATCCTTTTTTAAAATCACACTTTTTGCTGTCACATTGCACATTTCTTACTTGTTTATTGACATGTATACAAGTTCTCCTTGTAGTACAGTGTCGCTGTCCCAGTGCGTGTCTATCTTCGTCGGTTATTGTGAGGAAATGTTTTATTCTAGCATGCCACACATGGAGGACAAGGTCAAGCATGTGTTTTGAAGTTACCGTAGAGACAGTATTAAATCTTCGTTGAGATACAGAGCAGATTTCTGACTATACAGTAAAAGCGAGGTCAAAGTTTATTGCTGTCTCTATCCCTCGACACAACAGATAACACAACGTAGAAGCCACTATAAAGTCAGATGAAAATGTCATGTCACTAAAGGTAAACACATTTCCTGTTTGTCGACTAATAACCACTTGGCAAGTACTTCATAATGTAGTTACACTGACTATGATTATTTATGGACTAAGCAGTGTAAGTGCAGTTGTGTAACTGTCCTGATGACCGAGAGGTCGACTGGTTGCTGAGTGCCGTCCTTCGTTGTCCCATGTAAAATAAAAAGCTCAGTTTAACTTGAAATCTCCATGATTGTGTAACAGTCATTACGGTGAATTCAAGGCAAGCAGAAAAGGACAGAGGAAGCGTTATTTTCTAAAAGAAGACAGATTGAATGTTTACTACCTCTACAGTTCTCAGTAGCTGCGAGCTCTGTATTTTCCACAAACACAAAACACATTAACCTCCCCAGATTTGTGTAGCACATCTTCTTCTTTGCAAATGAAACGCTGTGTTTTTTTTATTTTATATTTTTTAAAAAGTTTTGTTTTCATTTCCTGTAGAAGCCAGCAGTGAGATGGCGATCAGCACACTGTTCACCGCCGGGTCCTCCTGTGAGGACGGCTAATGCGGATGGAAATGAAAATACATTTGAACACGGTGAAATAATAAAGTAGTGTTTCTGCCTCGGACTGCAGGAAATTATTTACCATGTTGCTGGATTCCACTCCTAATGTTAAAGTGATGCATGATGCGTGGGAACAGAAAACAAAACAATACCGACTGCGTTTTATTCATGATTGCATTCTGGGAAGGAATATAAATTATAGTACCATCTAATACACTGTAATGTCAAGACACTGCAATTATACTAAAATGCTTCCTGTGTCCTCAGGAAACTAAATATGAATCCATACAATGTTTGATTGGCTGGTACATGCGCATGGTTAAAGATAATTTTCTGTCCTTTGACTGAGATCGAGAACCTGCATTATAATTAATAATAATATAATTATAACTGCTGATGTTACTTTCAAAATCAATTCAGTTGTTATGAGTTGCTTCCTGTCTACCAAGTTCTGAAACAAAAACAAATCCCTCAAACCAACTTACACCTTTTACAGTTTATGAAAGCTTCTTCAGCACATGTTTGTGATGTATACAAGTGAGAACTGGATATATTTACCCTGAGAAGGAAAAGCTGCAAAGTCTTATAAAGATATACAACGTGTAACTGATTCTGCAATTACACGATTGCACATATTTAGATTAAACGCAGCTATAACATTATACATTAATATTTGATATTTAAAAGGTCTCTTACAACCGAAATCAAACTGTTAAGCAGTTTGGAAATCCCCTCCCATCATTGGGATTTGTGTTTTGAACGGCTCATTTAAAGGCTCCAAAATGGTCTAAGAGGGAGTCTGAAATTTTTAAAATGCCGCCAAGCATCATGTCGTGTCATGCTGTGATCAAGAAGTTGCACAAACCACCAAAGAGCAACATCAAAACCGAGGGAGGGAGAGCGCCAAAGGCAAAACCTCTGATGCTTTTCATTCTCCGTGACTCTACAACATATCGCTTTTCTCTTTCAGAATCTGCATTGAACTTTTGCCCTAAACAAAGAAAGAAATAGTCAAATCAGGCACTTCTACAATATGAAATGTGTTTCCAAACCCAGGAGAGATACAAAAGAATCCATTTAATTAAAAGTTCCCAAACACTGCCTCTTTATTTCAGTCCAAGGTTGAGTCATGATGAACCAGAGCGAGTTTAAAAATTCAAAGAGAGGAAGTCAGTACAGTTTCAAATGCAGCGTCGTGGCATAGATAATACGTATGACTATCATTAAAGTCTATTATTATATTAGCTGTAATGAGAGAGAAATGGTCTGAAGAAGTGAGCTATTATAGTAATCTGAATTTATCACATATTTATCGAGACACAGCTGGAAGCTTTCCATAACAGTGAGCCAGTTTTCACCACTTTTTAAACTCGTGTTTTCTTTTTCTCCTTCTTCTTCTCAGTACATACAGGCCTCGGGTGCACGGTGCTCTTAAATCTGAGATTGAGTGAATGGGAACCGGTGTGCTCATTGTCATTCACAGAGCTCGCTTCATTAGCGAATTGAAACATTGCCACCGGGGCTTCATTTAGTTTTGACCACGGCTAGCATGGTCAAAGTCTTAACTTGAAGCTTTTATCGGGGAACAATGAGACTAATCCTCCCTCCAAAAATCACACTAAATCAATTTTAAAGCATAGAAAATCTTAAATATGCGCCACCGGCTTCTTTTAGGCAAAGTGCTACTGATGTGGATTCTACACATGGTTGCACACATGCAGACGGGCGTTTGCAAACACAAGGCCGTCTCAGGAATGAGGTGAAGTAAATGACAGCTTTCATTCACTCTTCTAACCACCCACTGTCTGATGCACACAGGAAATGTTTTATGCTTCAAGAAATGGCAGGGAACTGGATTGTCACTGAAATCCAAAGAGATGATTTGAATTTCATAATAAGATCAAATGAAAAGATGTTGCAAGTGCAGCGAGAGCTGCAACGGCTACTGTCAGCGAGATAAACAAGGTGATGGAATTAAATGGAGGGACTTCAGAGACGCAGCGTCGACCCTTTGGGTACAAAACACACGGCTTCTGCTTCACCAAGCAAAAATGTCTCATTCACAAATTCCAAGCGTCGCCAGATCCAACATGTGTTCAACAAACCGACGGGCTGGTGGACGCTGAACTTTAAATGTCATATCAGAATCTGTCTTTGAGACCGAGCGTTGAGTTAATACGAGTTCACGCTGAGCAGCCGGACTTCATTTCAAATGTTGGTTGGATAATCTGAAGTTTTCAAGCATATCAAACATGCCTGGATGAATTTGTCTAAAATACTGCACAATACCATCGAGAATGTTTCCGTTTGATTGAGCTTATACAACCATAAATCTGAATATCGGCTCGGTTTAAACAACATGTAGCTTCAGTGAAGAGCTGGAACAAGCTGATACATGATATATACACCATATGATAGTGCCTGACCACGTGGAATAGGGAAAGTTTTAAACTATGAATCATTATATAATGGCACTGGCTCTGTGAAAGCCTTTTTAGATCTTCTATAGATCCTTTTTTTTTACTCTGTGTTCTGTGGTCGCACAAACTTCACTGGAGATTCGACTGACACCAGGCTGAGTAGATAATGACAGAATTTCAATTCTGAGGTGAACAGTTCCTTAAAACAACTGTGCAACGTCTGCCAGGCCTGCATGAATGCGAATGCATTGATTCGTCAGAGGAAAATCAATCAGCCAGTCGTTCTGGTTTAAGGTGACACAAGGTGATATCTTTGGACGGCTGGGGAAGAGAAAAAAAAAACAGCTTCAGTCTCCTTTCAGCTCCTGACAACGGGTAGCACTCAGGCAAGGACAATGCACTGACAGATATTGGTGTCTGACTAAACCAAACTGCAGACAGGTAATCTGTTAAACTGTTCAAATGAAAGGGAAATCTTTTTTCCTTGCTATCGAGCCAAAACTGAACAAAGTCTGCTGGGACAAGATGCAAAAATATGACTTATTTGTTCAGTCAATCTGTGACATAAATGATTATATTTTGAAGAAACAACAGGATGTGTCGTTATATGCAGAGGGAAATATTACATAATGTTTAAGTGGGCTTGTTTAAACAGCTCCAATGACTCTCCAAACATTCAGTCGTTTTTATTTCGAGAAATGATTGTTGACTTCTTACCCCCACGGCAGGGATCATTCCCATCCAACTGCTGAGTATGTGTACATGTTAAATCTTCACATATGGTTACGCTGTCTTCTTCTGAGCCTCTCATCGCAGTATTTCATGTAGGTGAGTACATTTTCCTGGCACAAAGTACTGTTTGTGCTTCTCTCCCCACCCAGCTGAGGCAGGACTTACCTTAAAGCCAGTCAGGGCTGTACAGTTATGTGACCGCGGATATGAGCGCAGGATGTCACGAGAGAGGAAATGAGGCTTGCTGACAGTTTTTAAAATGCCAAATATCTGCCTGGCAGCGAAGACGAGTTTCTATCCTAAGGGACTTCTTCCATGGCAGGCTTTCAGCCATCTGTGAATAGGCGATCTGCTTATTTATTTATTTATTTTTTTTAATTAGAGCTCCTACAAACACTTTTTCACCCGTGCAAACTATACAAACTGCCTCTGCCTTCTATCACATGCATATATATGAGCCGCCACACAGTCCGTGTTATGTAAGGTCAACAGTACATGCTGACTAAAGGCAGCTTTTTATTGGAAAGGTGTTTAATAATCGTGTGAAATGTTCTACGTCAAGGCGTTTTTCAATCTAAACCAGCCATCAGCATGTTTGCAACGCTCCCAGACTAAATAAATCACTTATGCTGCAGATATAACATGACTACTTAAGGGTATACATTCAATCCACAAAATCCCTCGTCTAAAATATTTTTATTATTATTATTTTTTTTGAAAAATCCAGGGAAGGTTTGCTGAGCAGGCATGTTCCCTTTTTTGACCTGTTTCACAATTCATGCAGCTGCAGACATTTAGACTTAACAAAGAGCAAATCAGTAGCATTGTTAAGGAAGGAGAGAGTTGTGTGTAATCACTTCATGCCCTTCATTTTCTATGGCATTTGTACCTCTAGAAGAATTTTCTATTCTTATTCCTTTTTCAGGAATTCTACGCTTTTATTGGATAATGGGCAGCTGGGAGACGCCGGGAAAAATAGCAGTGAGGGAGAGATGGGGACTGACATGCAACAAAGGTTCCCAGTCAGATGTAAACCACCAGGAGCGTTACGGTTCATGGTCCTGCGACTTAACCCCTCAAGGCCTCCAGGGTGCCCATGGCAGAACATTTCTACTGTAGGGGGAAATGGTTTTTCCGATTGAAATGTTCAGGCTGAATCATGTTTGGAATGTTCGATTCTGATGTGTTGAAGCTTTACTTTCGCGTGATTGTATGCACGCTCAAGTTTTTACATGCATTTTACCCAAAATACAACCCCACGCACACAGGGCTCACTTGCTAATGTGGTGGAGTGATGGGCAGCCACATATAGCTCCACATATTGGCAACATTGCTCAGGGTACCTCGGCAGTGCCCAGGAGGTGAACTGGCAGATCTCTAGCTACCAGTCCGCCCTTCATACTTTGGTCTGTGGACTTGAACCGGCTACTCGGGCTCCTCTGGTTCCCATACCAAATCCCTACATAATAAGCTACTGCCAACCTGTACAAGTAGGACACAAAAACACATAATTTGAACTTATTATATTTGTTCCAACACCCTATGAGCTTAGAGTTCAGGCTGACTCACATGAGTCCTGAACCATTTATTAGTTATGCTGCTATAGGCCTAAACTGGCAGGGGACTTCCCATGATGCATTCAGCTCTTCTCTTCCTCTATCCATCTGTGCACATTCATGTCCCATTAAATGCAGGTCACTAACTGAGCTTCTTCCCCAGAGCTTTGGTGCGTTCTCGTCTTGCAGGTTCTCGTGGGTTGTAGCAACGCCCATATTGGGGACTGCGGTCGCACCCACTTCTGTGGTCCGGTTTGACACCCACTCCAAATACTAGTATTATTATTACTAATAGTCATATTTCCGTTCAAATTATAGTTCTCATTATTATTGCTGCTGTGCATCTGTGTCTCTCTAACTCCCTCTTTCACTCTAAACTCAACTGGACACGGCATATGGCCACCCACCATGAGCTGGGTTTGGCTCACAGTTTCTGCCTCTGCCACTGTCGCCAAGTGCTTGCTGATGGTGGGAATTGTTGAGTCTCTGTAAATAATATTATAAGGAGTTTCATATGGAAAGTTTCCTGAGATAACTATATACATTTCTTTAAAGTGACATACTGCAGTATCAGTACTGTGTCTTCCAGAGATTAAGAACCATGTAAAGTTTATTAGTGGATGGTCAATTATGATGCTTCGTGTGTGAACACACAAAGTCCTGTAGAGAATAATTCATTACAGGCCACAAATGACTTTCAGGTGTGCCACTTGTCTCCACAACTAGGAATGTAGATCTCTACTTTAAAAAGGAGGGTCAAAAAGTCATTACTATGCTAATGCAATGCAAAGGCCAGAGGCAAGGAGGCAACAATTGATCTTGAAATTGACATGCTGTCACCATGACTGGTCCCTACTCCATTGAGATAAACAAATGCGCTGCCTAAAAAAAGCAGAAATCAATTCTGCATTCTCAGGCTGCAAAGTTGGTGAAATGATTATTTTCCATGAAGTTATCTGATTGAATTCAAGTGCCCTGGAAAAAAAGAGAGAGAGAGAAGCTGGGAATATTCAGACTATAGTGAGGTTTTCATATTTGTGAGTAGAATATCATCTTGACATGTTAAAACGCACACAACAGCAACTGACATTTATTCATTTTCTCTGAGGTCAATTAGGGTGACGCATATCACGGAAGACACTGGTTTGATGACAGCCAGAAGTAACTCAACAGACGTTATTAAAGCGCTTCTTTATTTTGCCGACCGCTAATCATAGATATTTTTCCTCTAATGCGTCTGCCTTCAAGCTGTTTCAAGGTTAGGATGATGGGGCTGCAATCTCCAGAGATGAAATTGGGAATTAAATATAGATAAAGTCATTCTTGCAGTAAGAATTCAAAAAAAGCTTCTTCGTGTTTTTTCCCCTTGCTGTTAATCAAAGACAACAAATGAGCATCCAGCATTATTACAGATCACTGGCTTAAGAATAAGCAATGTATTGGAGATATACATGAACATATGAAGGTGACAGTACAGAACACATTACTGGGTCTACTGTTGATGAGAATATATTTAAAAAGGCATGGCTGACTGTGACATCAGCCATCTGGCAGTAAAATATTTTAAGAACCGTGGAATTTACCAATTGGATTTGATATTGCAATCCTTTGTGGAATAATTCAGGGTGAACACACAAACAGAAGTCCAATTTATGTGTCAAAAGAATGATGTAGTAACCCAGAAACGTTGACTGGAGAGGACCGTACCATACATAATTTTGAGATTTTGGTCTGCAAACATTTACTGAAGCTTGTCCAAATGAAAATGAAAATACGTAACCAATGCAGCAGAGGTCAGCGGAGAAGTGGCTATTGATGCTTCACGCAGCGCTGACTTAATCCCGGCGTCAGATGTGTTGAATTTTAACTCTCATTGCAACCAAGTTGCATCATGTTGAAGAATAATGTCAGGTCACCGCTGTCTGTTTGATTAGATTTCAGTTCCAGCACTCCTACATTTGCATCCTACCCTTAAAGAATAAGCCAGTGATCTTAACCGGGGCAACTGAGGGCTTGAATTTCCTCATCGTCAACAAGCAACAAGCAACTAGTGAAGGTAACGAGCGAAAAAGGGCAGAACCAACGCCGTCTGAAGAAAAATGTGACAAACATTCCTCCTTTCTCGGCTTTTATGATAGAAATGTGCTTGATAATGATGAATGATGGGGACCTTGAGAGTTTCCTCTTGCAATCACCACCTTCGTACCAGACATTAAAATTGTATGATACAAATGCATTGTGTAAAGGAAATGCTCATTTGTTAGAGGACAGTGTGAAATGAGCACAGTCTGAAAAATGCAAATTAAGGGAGAGGAATAAGTAAGTAAGAGGAATACATTTCCCCACAATGAGAAGATTATGTGGCGGAGAACCCAAGAAGTTTTCTACTGTGAGTTAAGATATTATTTTAAGGGAAATGTTTTTTTTGTTTTTTTTAAAGGCCAGGATCTTTCCAAACATGCAAGAAATTGTGACATTAACCAGGTTATTTTGGGAGACGTGGAATTGTACACAGCTCATAGCAAAAAGTTCAAATCCACTAAATAATAATAATAAAAATGCAGATATCATAACAGCAGGATGAAGAAAACCAACAGAAAAACTAAGCACATAACTAACAATAATTTCATACATCACCGTGGTTGAATCAGGACTCTTTACATATGCATACATTCTCTGTCTATTCTACACTCTGCCCTGTGTTATTACAATGTTCCCTTGTTCCACCTAGACAAAATGAATTGAATCTGATTAAATGTGTCCACTAATGTCGCAGAAAACCAACAGAAGTCACTTACAAGTCTTTAGCAGTCACTTCTTGAAATATTTAAATGTCTTTTGCCAATTTTTTTTTTTGATTAAAGACTTCGTTTTGATGGGACTTAATCAGAAATTACTGACTCGGGTCAAAGCCTGCCACCTTTAGTCATTTGAAATGTCTTGGCTTTTGACTCATTTATTGCTCATGGCATGTCAAATTAAGGTACCTCACAGCAAGGGTTTTGGTAAAAATGGAGATTCATTAAAGTTCATTCTATGGCCTCGGGGGAAATCAACAGTGATAAAGTCAAAGGGCTTTACCGTAATCCAATCTGCCCGGATATGAGTAATACAATCGGTACCGCTTTATGAGTAATAAAGTGGGAAATATTTAGGCTGCTCAAAGACTTGAGGGGGCAATCACTGAACTGGGAAATGATTCAAATTGACAAAGACCCACTCTGTTGGAGTCGTCACGTACATCCTGAGTCCCTGACGTCAAGTCAGAGTGTGCCTCAGGTGCAAAACGGTTGATTTTGGATTAAGTCAGAAAGCCACAAACGTTTTATCGCTTATATTTGTGAGGAGCAGCCAATCAGTCTTTGTGCAGGAGACGTTCTTAATAATTAATACTGATGAATAATGAATGTAACAGTCATATAACATTAAGCATTAACAGACACAAAAGGCAGGGCTGTTAATCATAACTAAAGTAACCTTGACGTTCACGTGCCTGTCACAGACATTCATCTGAGACACAGACCGCTGGTAATGACTCCATTTTATGTCCAAATAATTAAAGTGTGGCTCATCACATTCATTTTACACCCCAGGTCCCCAAATCTCAGAAGGATGGTTTCAGAGCGGGGAAAAGCATTATCAGCACTTTAAGGGCAATGCCCCTGATTTATAATGTTTTGTCAGGATTACAGTTGGAAAGAAGCCATAAAGCTTCATTTTGGCTTTCACTCCATCTGTGCCATGCTCCGTGCTGCTTATTGAAGATTTTTGCACGAGGGGGCCTCTTTTACATTTTAGTTTTCCCCCAGTGGCAATAATATTTTGAGCTTAAATGTATCAAAGTTATTATGGCAAAGGTGTAAATATGGGTGTCATAGATGATTATTAATTTAAGAAAATGTGGAGCTTTGTCTTTGTATTATTGTGCCTGTCAAGAGGTTTATTGCTTCATTAAGGAAAAGCTACCATTACCACTTAAAGGCATTTCGAGTGGATGTTGTTGCCTTTTTATTTATTTATTACTGAGTGGATTTAACTTTAAAGAAAGGAAGAAGAAGGAGGGACTGTTTGAACTATATCAAATTGGATTAATGTATGTGCTGTTTAAATTATAGGAAATATTTGCTTAATACATAACATAAATATAGACCTGCAAAAAAATCTGACCTATATACGTACCACATAATGCACACTCCCTGTAGCAGAAGTGGAATATGTTTCATATATATTTTTCATTCATATTTAATGAAATAGAGACTTTTTCCCTCAAAGTTCAAATTCATCACTGCTGAATGTTGACAAACACGGTTTCACCTCCATGCCCTGACAACGAGGTCTGCTGTCATACATGAGTAGTTTCAGTGACTATTTTGTGGAAAAAAAAACAACAACAAAAAAAGGCTATTTATTGTTCAAAGAAGTGCACGGGCTGCCAAGAACATTTTTGTTCCCACCTCTGGATTCCTGGAGGTGTGTGGAACCAAAACATATTCTTTAACTCCCATAGGCACCTGCACAGCAGCACTTCTTCAAAGCGGGAAGAATTATGAGTTTTGCAGCACACTCCGAAAAAGCTTCAAATGTCTTCCATGTCCTAAACATCTGCCAACATCACATTTGAACAAATAAATGCTGTTTTGGACGTCGTGTCGCCAATATGGAAACCATGAAATCTACTTTAATGTTACAAAGAGAAAGAGACCGGGCGTTGAATGTTTCAGCACCATGGATAGAGACAGAGAGACCCATGCCACTTCATAAACCCTTTTCCTCGAATTCAGGACCATGGACAGAGACACACAGACAGACTTGGTATGAATGTTTCAGCACCATGGACAGAGGCACACAGAGCAACCGGGGTGCATTCCAACACCTTTACTACCAAACTATTTGCCATTTGAATGTGTCAGATGCAGCATACTAAAAACACCAGTAAAGTGACCAAAATAATATGAATGCATGTGTACTTTCATGAATAGTATTCTGCATGTAGTATGGCACTGTGTAGCGTCTCCAAGGTAAAATGTACAACCAGTTCCATATTGTATCCTTTTTATTTACTTTTTACTCAAGAGGGTCAAAGTTCAATGCACAAAGTCCAAAGCATTAAGATGAACCTGTGGTAGGGTAAACACAGCTGTTTGGCTCTTACCAATGATACTAATTAAGGTTCTGTTCAATTCAGGTGTGCATGTTGGCTCCTCACTGGAAAGGCTCTGCTGCAATAAATATAACCTTAATTGGTATCAATGGGAATAATGCATGCGATAGTATTTAACTGTACAGTTGCAGTACATGCAGTAAACAGAGGATGTGGGACACAGTTTTTAAAGTTTAAGCACCATACAGTAGATAAACATGGAAAGATTGAAGTCCCTAAACATTCACACCAAGTAGATTTGAACTAGGTTTAAACTGAAGCAGCCTAATTGAAATGTAGACAGACTGACTTATTTCTGTCAGTATTAGCAGCGGTAGGAGCAGTCAGATGTAGAAATTTGATGCTTTACACGTCCTCCATTTGGTCGCTCGAGTTTCTTCCCACGCACCAAAACCACGCATATTACATGAACCGGAAATTTAATAGTCTACCGTGCCAACATGAGGGACCAACACCGCAGGGAATAACCACATACACCCTGGTTTATGGTTCTTTAGTGCCTTTTTAATAAGCAAACATTCTTGCAGTTTCTTGCCAGTTTTGCAGTGTGTGATTTATTATCAGTGGCCTCACCACACTATGTAATTGTTCTGACAGCCGATCATAACATAAATTAATAGTGGTGTCCTAAACATTCTTTATGGTGCAGTAAAATACTTGCATGTTCGTAGATACTACATAATCAGATGAATCAGATCACACTCTATGGTGGGATTAAAGACACGACATTAAAGCCATAACAACAGACTCTAACTTCACGGTCCATGTAGTACGGTTAAAAGAGACACATTGTGGGACAGATGGACCAGGAGTTCTTGTACATTAAAGCAACATGTACACCTTTTTTGTTTCTTCCACATCAGCATGCTCACGGGCACATATGCTCATCACCACAGAACCTGTTCAATGTACCTATACGCACAAGTCAATGATGTGTGTGTTTGTGTGGGTGTGTGTGGGCTACGCTTAAGTCTTTGAGAGTAGGTCATAAATATGGTGATTATGGTATAATCCCATGCATGATTACACATCAGCACCGAATGCTGAAGTGTGGCTTGCAGAATGGGTGCTTGAGTGAATGAAGTTTTCAGTAGTTAGCAGCCAGATTTCACTGATGATTCGAGACCATTATAGGATGTATTATAGGAAAAGGCCGGAGTGCAAATATCCGAATCAGTCAGACCAGACACTTGTACCCTGCCAGCTCCATTGTGCAAAGTCTGTGTAATGTCCAAATGAGTCAATGGACTGTTGATGATGTTTCCATGACGAGGCTGGCGACCACAAATACTGTGATTTCCGAGGGATACTTTTTGCGTCATGTCCGGCTTTTACTACACCCCTTCTCCAGAATTCATCCACAGCAATTTCTCATGATACAACACTGAGTACAATATGTATTATTTTCCTAACTCGGAGGAAAGTAAAGCTCAGTACGAGTTGAAAATGATCAAAAAGCACTAACTGACCTATACAGCTGGAAAGGGCATCAGGTCTGGCGTGGGTCTTTTTTTTTAATCTGCTGCATGAAAAACAAATACTTCCCCAGAACATCAATTTTAAACACCAGAGGAACACCGACCTCATCGAGCAGAATGGGCTCAACAATCAAACGCCCCCAACACAATGATATTTATTAATCTGGGAACAGTTTGCTGAGTATGCACCCTTGTTTTCCAGCATGGCTACCACTGAGCAGCACCGCCACAGCACTCTGGGGACACTTGCCTTGCACAAGAGCACATACAATCATTCACTTCTCCCTGTGCAAGGATTTAAGCCAGAAATCCCTTGAAATAATCTATAGTCCAAACAACCCCACTGTCTGAGCCATCCTTGCTGTGAGTGGCACTATTGGAATATTCTTGCTTTGCTCAGAGAAGTGAGAAATTGAAAAAACAAACAGCAGGCCACAATGAATCTCTGGCACAGGAAGGGTTGAGACCACAACATGGCTGGTGGTGCTACACACCACATGCATGGTGACAACAAACTCCATTACCCCAGTGGCTCTGCAGCACATAAAGCCGAAGCTGAGCTGTTTCAGTCAGCCTCCTGGCAGCAACACAGGGGCTGCCAGTCAGTAGAGAAATGGCTGAGCTTGTACAGAAATGACTAGTCCATTCATTCCAAAAAGAAAGAAGACTGATGCTCCTTGAGGACGGCTGATCTCTCCCTGACTATGCACGGATCTCACTAGCGATGGTCACCAGTGATACTGTGTGTGTGTCAGTAGTAAATGTAGGTGAGATAGATGTCGTTCTACACTCCTGACACCCCATCGGAAAGCCCTGTAGCACATGAGACAGGTTTCACTTGTGTTACAGCTCCATTTTTTTTATCCCAAGAGACCGGGGACTTATCTGTTCTCTCAGAGATGGACCAAAGAAAGGTTTGGTCAGTTTTTCGACTGGGACCTGGTTTCTACTAACCTTGTGACTTATCACCTTGCTTGACAACGTCCCTATAGGTACAGGTGAATTCCCCCGTCTGCCTGTGATGTGTTAGAGCTCGCATTTATCAGCTGTTAGATAGCCATGCTATACTGGGAAGTGGTAGCCCCTAAGCCTCTTCTGTTGCCCTGGTGAGAAAGAAGGATAGCAGTCTGAAACTCCGTGTGGACGATAGACTGTGAAAAGGCAAAACACCCAGGGGTACCATTCCCCTCTTAAGAACTGAGGAGCCTTTGGACACACTGTCAGCAGCCCAGTTGTTTCCCACCATAGATTTAACCAGTGGTTATTACCGGGTCCCTACGGAAGCCCTGAAAGGTACAACTGTAAGTGACATTTTTTTTTTAAACTCAGGATCATTTTTCTTTTTCTTTTACTTCCATCTGTGAAAAAAATCCCAGGAGCTTTTTTCCCCGACTTTCTTTTTACCATCTGTGCAAACAGGTGGTTTTAGCATTTGTAAAAAAAAAAGAAAAAGAAATTAAAACCCAGAAAAATGTTCCTAAGAGAGCGAGGAGAAACTAAATCGGGTTTTTTGAAGAAATAATTATGATGGAATTTTGAAAATGAAAACATTTCTTCAACAAAACCTCCTTTTTTTTTAAGTTTCAGAGGTTGCCACCGTTCCAGGCACCACAGCTCTATCTCTATGAAGTTGTCGAGTTCCTCCACAGTGGATAAGCACCGGACCCGTCTTGGGCCACCTACAGTAGCAGGAGGAGGATTTGAAGGCAAAGCTCGAGAAATGCCGCTTCTTCCAATTGTTTGCCAGCCAAATTAAAAACTGTGGGTAAGAATGTAGCCAACAGTGAAAATGTGCCTCCTGAGCCACCATATGTCCAACCCTAGTCCAAGATGGGCTGAGATTAATACACGTGCTGCTTTCCTGCCTGTTCTCCAGAAATGCAAACGCCGTGTTGTTTTAACTGTCGGATCTACGGTTGTGCATCGCAGCTCTACCCGGTAGGCCCTCACACCAGCATCCAGCTGATGCTAAGCAGAGATGTATAGTAACGAAGTGGAACCACTTAAGTACTGTACTTAAGTACTAAAATGCAGTATCTGTACTTTTTTGGAGTATTATTTTTTTTCCCCAACTTCTACTTTTACTGCACTACATATTTTTGATGAATTTAATACTTTTACTCCAATACATTTTTCATGTGCTGAATCGTTAATCGTTACTACTGTTGAGTCCAGCCGGACACGTGATGAATGACAAGGCGATATTGAACAAACTGCATTTATTGCTGAACGGTTTGGTTCCAGGACTCGGTGACTGTCGGCCGTAACCACGCCAAAAAAACCCCAACTGAACAGTCCCGGTCTCACATCAACCACGCTCGCGCACCGTACGTCATACACCTGACGCACCTAGGTGCGCTCTCTCACCTGCTGCCCCGCCCCCTCGCTCTCGCATTCATTCAGACGCATTCACAGACCATGGGAAATCACAGAACTCTACCATGAACATTGTAACCTTAGAAGTTGTGCCTTAATAAATATTTGAAATAATATAAACAACAGTACTTGTACTTGTACTTTTACTTTCAGTACTTGAGTAGCAATTTTTTACATACTTCTACTTGCAATACTTAAGTACAAAATTTTTTGGATACTTTAGTACTTTTACTTAAGTATGGTGTTTAAAGAACACTTCAACTTCTACTCCAGTCAGTTTTTTTGGATATAGCACTTGTACTTCTACTCCACTCCTTTACTCCAGTACTTTATACATCTCTGATGCTAAGCTACCAAAGACTGTTGTGTGTGTTTAATGCTTACAGGTTCTTCCATGTTCCTGCATGAGTACTGCAGTGCTTTCCTCACGTTCTACAGTTGTATAGCTTGTTCGAACACGTTTAATACATCTTGGGGGACGGGGAGTCATTGACCGACTGCCAGAATGTGTCATTATTGAGTGTTGAAATTTAGCTGGTTTCTGGTTCGTTCTTGAATGTGAGGTTCAAGTTAAATCAGGCCTAACCACAACCCCGGCCACAATTTCAATCAGCTGTCAGGTCCTGTGCCAGCTTCCGTGCCTCTGCTCTCAGAGATAGGATTGCTTGTTCGGAAGAAGTGAATTGGAAGCTCCAATTTTATGTGCGAAAGCGTCAATGGACAGATGTAATGGGGGCTGTAACCAGCATATTTAAAAAGGTGTTTAAAAGGTGCAAGAAGTAAGATTTCAAGATCTCAGAACACAAAAAAAAAAGGACGGTGATATATCTGCGAGGTTCGATGGGGTTGTTGATCATTAGCAGTGAGTCAGCTGCTACCGATGCCAGAAGCTGAGATTTCTCACTTTGAAAACTCTCCGCCTGTACTGTTGGAGCAACCCTCAGCCGCCGCTCTCATATTTTCAGCTGTTCTCTGATGGATGATGGTGTGAGTGCCACGAGAAATTTGGCTCCTCAGCCAACACACACACACACACACAAAAGCAAATGGAAGATTATTAGAGTACTTAGCATTTGATGTATTTCCTCTTCGTTTGATGTTTCTGTTGTTTCTCCACTAATTAATGTGACCGGCGTAAGTTCACCACAAACACTGGACACATCAATAGCTGACGCTGTTTGTTAAGATTCTGTCATCTTTGGCAGAGTCTGACCAAAGTCGTGCTGTGGCTTCACGCCCCTCACGAAGAATGCTCATTTACATCTTCGATGAATCACAGGACTGTTTTCCTCATTAACAGTTTGTTTGTTTTTAAAAAAAATCCCGAACGAATTCTCTTAAGGCTTAATGAGTAAGTAATTCCAAGTGGCAACAGCAAGCGAGTTGATATTTATCAAAAACAAAGGGCCAAATAAGTCATCAAGGGAAATGTCACAGGGAGCTGTAACCTTTTAGAGGGGCTAACCTTTGAAGCTCAGTCACAAGATATAGAGTCATTTGGTGGAGGCAGAGTAGTGCTGAGTTGTAATGAGGCCTGCCGTGGCGTCTGTGACAGAAATTAACTTCAGGTTAATGATTAGGGAGTGTCGTCGGGGAGCTCTTTAGCGCACGAGCGCTGCACATGCAAGCACAAACAGACATGAGTTTCTACATATGCGCAGCCTTTTAATGTTTGTGTGCACATCACATTGCGGTTTGGTCAATTAAAACCTGGAGGCTCTCTGGGATTATTGAGTCAGCAGCTTCTTTATGATATGAAAACAGCCACTCTAGATTCAGATCAGGGAGATTTTCGAAGCATTTTAACCTCAGAGCGTTTTCCTGCTCTGGTTGATTTGCTCACTCCAATCTGTAAAACAATTAGTCTGTTCTCATATACACCCACGAGCACACGGCAGGATTGAAATTTAGCATCAGTCCTGAACCAGCTACACACTCCTGAGACCAATATTGATGTTAACCTTCACCGCAGACGTCCACATAACAATCCACACCTTCCTATTCACACAGCTGATGGTAAACACTTTAACAGTGATATGTTTGGTCGTCACAGCACACACACTGTCTGGGAGGTCTGTAGGCAGCTTTGTCTGCATGATGAAGCATCTCGCCCCAGGTTTAAGTCATAAAAGTGAAGCTGCTGGGCCAGAAAACCACATTTTCTGACTAGGTAATCATGACCATTAATCATGCTGGCACACTTCTCTTTCCCATTGGCTAAGAAGAATAGGTCATGGCTAAAGACTCTACCTCTACACCAGCGGTGAATATGCACCCCCGTCCACCTACTCAAGGCCATTTGGGTTGATTTGTAGCAGCAGTCCTGTGAAATTACCTAAGTTGTGGTTGTCGAAAATAAAAAATAATGACAAATTGAATGTGGGAGTCAGCTCTTTTTCATGTCTGACACTGTCGATAGCAGCTCCATAATACTTTAAACTGAGATACTGTTTGTTGATATAACATTTGTGTTGAGTTGATTATAACTTCAAATCCAAGTTACTTCCATCATCAGTTTTATAAAGTGTTACAGAGCAAATTTATATATATATATATATATTATATATTTAATTTACAGCATTTTATAAGATATTGATAGAACAAATATAAAAACGTATTACCTGTCAGATTAAGCATGAAGTTACATCAAGCCAAAGTGCATTTATTTTATTAGTGACACATCTAATGGAGAGCGGAGCGTCAGAATTTTAAAACGAAGGAAATAAAAGCCAAACCTCTTCCTCTCATAAAAAGGTTTTCTTCCAAAGTGGAAAACAGGTATTTTCATTCTCACAATGCGGCGATTTGTTTAATGTCAATACCTTGAAACGAGGCACGCCACTCCACTTGCTTCAAGACTTCAATCGATCCACGAGAACTCTTTACACAAGTTAAATTGCCTTTTAGAAATAAGTGACACTCGCCAATTGTGTTCAGGAGAGTAACGTTTCAAGGCGAGAGAAAATGACTTGTTAAAAGATGAGCTGAGTTTTCACGTGGGCCGCCTTTTCAATTTCCATGTTCACAAATTCAGTTATTCCATGACGCCTTTTGGGAAGTGGCTCAGTGCAGGGCAGATTATGATAAAATGAGGTCACACACATACTGTAACTGCTGCTGTTTGTCGTATTTTTCGTGTTTTGGGGCCAGAACCAGGTCTGAAAATGTCCCTGTGGGCCTTTTTAATCTTTAAAAAAAGGAGCAGACTGATAGCTGACAAGCCCAGATGCTGTCAAAAACCCCTGACCTCATACCAAACTGCTGCATTGCTACTGCTGGCAATATTGCTGACATACTGTGCTGATACTGGATAATGACTTTTCTCATGTGGAGAAAAGAAATCATGGAAGTCGTTATTAGATTCAGAGCTAATTTAGAATTGGAGGCAATTTAAATGGGGGCTTTATCTCGCCTGTGCAGCATTTGAGATGTCAGTGGTGTATGTGAAATCACCTCATGGCTGTTGGGGTCTATCATGACAGCTTTTATGTCTGGCAGACAGGGTTAAGTAGCACATGTTCACACTCTCCTTCTTCCTCTGTGTGTAAATATAAATGCAGTACATGCACATGATATTTGGCGACTGGCTGTAGCGCTTCAGTGCGTGCATTCATCGCTTGTGCAGGCTCATTTTGGATTCTTAAATGGCATTTTCTGTCTGCTACTATAGTCTGCTAATCTATACTATATTAAACATCAAATTAAATGATGTTTCAGTGTTAAAATGCACAACTGGTTTAATATAAGAAATGTGCCACAGTGTTTATTTTGACTCTTTAAAATACTCCAGTTCATCAGGGATTTGATTAAAGTATTACATTATTAGGCTGTGACACAAAAGTCTGTGTTCGGCTCGTTTGCGTTGGCATGGAACCCCCACAGTGGACTGCAGCAGTCACTTCCACACATTAAAAAACAAAACACAGCTTTGTGGATGCACGTGTTGATGGGCGAGCCCAGTCTGTCAATGTTTGAACGGTTTCTGTGAAATGTAAAATGGAATAAACAGGGAGAGAGAGTTGTTGTCTCAAGAGTGTCGACATAATAGGATGCAAATATTTTGATCTCAGCCTGTCTGTGTATCTATATTACTCCTTATTGCTTTGTATTCCCCCCCAACAGCTCAGTGGAGATATGAAGAATCTCTCTGATAGAAAAACAGTGCCACCACAGGGCTATATGGAAGCAGCATTCAGTCCTCTCTCCTCATTCCTCCTCATTAGGGCATTGCTGTGTATAGTGGCATTAAACACTCATTTTCCCACCATTAGGGATGGGAATCGAGAACCGGTTTTGTGTGTTTCTATTCCATGAAATCGTTTGGCAGTTTATCTAACGATTCTCTTATCGATTCCAGAAAGCGCGAATCACGTCATGTAACTTCCGCAAGAAGTTACGCACGCTCGATTCCAGCAAGCACGACTAATTACGATACGTAACTTCCGCAAGTTTGCATTTTACCAAAACAGACATCAACAGGGCGACTTGCAATCATTGCAAAGTGGAGATAACAGCGTCGGGAGGGAACACGACGAACATGCAGAAACATTTGCGCACACAACATGCAATGTTTTGAAATGAATGTCGTGTTTTTGACACGCTGCGGTTACTACGGAAGGTAGTTACACATCGTTACTATTATCCAGGCTTTTGACCTCGCTGTTTTGGTTTTGTAAAGTCGTGATACTTCTAACTAAACAAAGTTGATGCTGATTAAACTGTTTGTTCTCCTTTTTTTTCCAAATGAGAATCGATAAAGAATCGAATCGTTAAGCAGAATCGATAACGAAATCGTAATCGTAAAAATCTTAATCAATTCCCATCCCTACCCACCATGCAGAGCATCTACGTGAACATTTCTCTTCGTGAACTTCATGAACACTTCTCACTCTCACTCTCACTGTCAGGAATCAGCTTCAGGTGTCTGTCTTTGTGAGAAGAAATGAGCTGGGTGGAGACAGAACAGTGGCTAAAAAAAGCAACCCTCGAGTTCTGAGAAATTAGTATCTTATCGCCTCCATACCACCCAAGGTGATTAGTATTGACCGGCTGAAGTAGGGGAAAGATAGGAGAAATTTGTATTTACCCATTAGACCAATTGATCAAAGTAAACACACTCTGAGAGATGCCCCGTGTGGAATGAATCGATGGGGATCAATGAAATCAGGCCACAGCCTGTAAATATCACAGATTGATTTGCCCGCTCAGAAGTGTATCACAGCAGAATAATAAGCACGGTGGAATGTCGTCAAAAACCGAAAAGGTTTGATTTCTAAACGTGCAGACTTTGGTCGAACAACCTGGTGTTCAAAACTAAACAAGTTTAGGATTATTATAATCTCTTTAAAAATAAAAAAAAGACAGATGTATGAATCACTGTGGCTCGGCTGATGAAGGTGTTTCCAAAGTCAAGGCAGCATCTCCGGTTTACCTGGATCCGTCGTCGCTTTGTTACACCCACTCTCCCACATCTTTTCCTGTCTTTTCACTTCCAGCTGACTAATGATGAAAAAATGCCATCAAAGTAATCCTTTAAAGGGCATTTCCTCCGACACACTCGGATGATTCGGTGCCACGATGCTCCTTGGGGAGACTTTTTTATTTATTTATTTTATAAAGCCAGCAAAACCTCAAAGGTGGAAAACAATGCACAGCTGCAGCTTTCTACCTTGTTGCATTGTTCAAGGTTTCCTCGCTGTCTGCGCTCCATGTGCTCCCTCTCTCTCTCTCTCTAAGTTATTACTTTAAGGCTACATCGTGTAACTTTTCTACCATAAAATAACAGATTTGAAATCGTTCTGATGCCACATTAGATGGCGTCTCTGTCATTCCCGCTCCTGCACTGTGTAACTTTGTTCACCCACGAGGAGTACGTAACGCTTTATGACACTGGATCATATTTTATGGAGAAAATGTTCGCTGCTCTCTTTTTGTCCTCCGGCTGCTGCACACATCAACTCCTGGTAGAGTTAAGCAAACAGCTTTAAAACCGTAGCTGCTGTTAGCTCGTGGACAGCAGGAAAGTGAGGTTTTAGATCTGCAAATCTGACGGGGAGTGCAGCCGGTGTCATGCCAGAACAGGAGCTGGGCAAGTGTGCAATGGCACTGGATTCAACAGCCTCTATGGACATAATGACATAGCTGAAAAGACTGATTACAGACATTGCTGGAGAAAGCTAAGAAGAGAGTGAGCGGGCGGACAAAAGTAAATCTGGGACTGACTTTTAGTCGTTGGTGAGAGCTTGTAAGTAATATTAGCTGGCTGCTCTGTCTTGTGTTGACCTTGCTTGGTGTTACACTCTGAAACTGGGCTGCTAAATGAAATTACTTTCTGGTTTCAAGTTTTTTTTCTGTGTGTCTATACGGAAAGCAAAATGTAAATAGAGAAGAAAGTCTTGCAGGAAAAGAAAGAAATAGTACTGAGTGATTTTATATAGGACAGAAAGGTGATTATAGTCAGTGAGACATAGACTCTTATCCACAAGTTGCCTCATTTCAGTCTAAGTCAGTGATCGACTATATGTTTGCCCACTTGACTGAATCTACACCAGGCAGCTGAAAGCAAAGAGACATTTTGAGAGTAGTTTTATTGATGGTTCGACATGTTAGTCTAAAGATATCTCTGAAAGAGGCCCATGGAAATCATTTTGTTCAAAAAAAAAATAAAATGAGGTGAGTCAAGGAGATGTCAGCCGGGATTTAGAATAGAGGTCTGAATTTCTACTGAATGCAGGCATGTCAGACGAAAGACACTTTGGCAGCTTTTCCATCTGAAGGAAATCTATTGTGCAGAGAGAGAAGAAAAAGAGTCTCGTGGTTGTAGGGAGACGAGAAAAACACCTTCATTTGGCCTTCACTGACCAGTAATACAATATTAATGAATGATGACTTTATTTTTAGGCTATTGTAAAAAAAATATCTGAGCAGTTCTTTAGGATTTACATTTGTTGGAGTTTTGGACGTCTCATTTAAACTTCAATGTCGAGCAGACTTAAAAAAAAAGAAAAAGAAAACGAATCAGAGTAATTTGACCACACAGCTTTGCCACCATTACGCTTATTGTATTCCAGTGTCAGGTAGCAGCTGGGTAATAACACATATCCGCTGGAGGCATTTTTAATCAACAGCTATATGGGAAGTGCAACAACGAAATCCTGTTAACTCTGAAACCCAGATGCAGACCATCCCTCGCTAATAGCCCTATTCAAACGAGAGAGGCATTATGTTTATT
Organism: Larimichthys crocea; assembly: GCF_000972845.2. Taxonomy (NCBI): domain Eukaryota; kingdom Metazoa; phylum Chordata; class Actinopteri; family Sciaenidae; genus Larimichthys; species Larimichthys crocea. The sequence continues at coordinate 1,100,453 of NC_040033.1, forward strand.
ATTAATGAATTACGCCTCAGCCTCTGTGATTTCATTCAAATAATGAAATATCCTGGGCCTCATGTGGCCTGGATACAGTGGTGCAAAGTCAAGATTTAACAATTCGTCGATGCAATGCAGGACATGTTTTTTTCAGTGTTCAGAGTGAAACACACGCCCTGCAACATAGTCGGATATAATTAGCGAGACAGTTTGTTCAAGGCTGCCATGGCAGAAGGGATGAAACTCTGCTGAAGCGATGTCCTCTCCATTTCAAAGTCCTGCATATCCGACCAGATGGTGGTTATGAAGTGTTGATTGAGGGGGTGATCGGTGTCATTTGCGACTGCCGCTTGAGTTTGTTTTCCTTGTTGACTGTTATTGCGGGGTGTTAAAGAAGCATTGGGAGCTGTTGAATTATGCTTTTCTGAAGCAACAGGCAATGCTGAGGAGATGACAAGGTGACGTCTGTTCTGGGATCGATCACGGACAGAAGAAATGTGTTACGATGATTTCAAAACATTTGAAGTTCCTCGATGTCCAGCCATGGATGGTGCTGTGGTTTCAGTCCACTTTGGATCATAGGTGGAGTTTTGTCCACATGCAGTTAGATAGTAGGAAACAGAGTTTTGTTTTTGAGAGTCATTGAGCAATAAGAATATGGCAAATTGGAGTATTTGAAGTATGTGATGATGGTGATGGGCTGGTCATTTGTGTAGAAAGTTTAAGGGAAAGGACTGAGGACACAAACCTGTTGAAGATGTTACTGAGGAAATTGTGAAGCCAGTGGGCGAGGCCTGGTTACATTTAAACGTCTAAAACTACCTCGTTATCGTTAAGGAAAGATTGTGGTCACGGTTCAAAGATACTAGTGTGTACTGTTGGTGGTTAATGCACATAAACTAGAGTGTCCAGTCCTTTTTCCTCAGACTTCAGCTTGAGTCATACTTCTGCAAAGACTCAAAGATGTTTTACACTCACATTCTAGTAGCTGCAGGCGCTGTCAGGCAGCCCTTAGACTTTTTACACAAGGGTAACACATGTCACACTATATCCACTTTTGCTACTGTGTGAAAGCAGTAATTACTCACATGGGCTCAAGTACAGCAGGCACATGTCACAAAATGTGCTTTAAGCATTTCAACATGGAGGTGAAGCTGGTAATCAAATGAAGAAGTGTGATTTGGTGTAGCCGTTCCTCTGACTTATGGAGATCTTAGAACTCGAAGCAGACCAGCTGGTAGACAAAGCGCCAAAGATACTTTGATACGTTTTTTGTTTTTTTTAGTTGGATCATCATCCTGCTAAAGTACCTGTGCCTTTCTGAGGGCTAAATTTATACAGCCACACATCAATCTGAGCTTACAAACACGAGAGCACAGACTGCTAAAGCTAAAAAAAAATCCACGTGTAATCACATACAGGTGCTGTAGCTGAAATAACAGGAAATCACTTCAAATTGGCATTAAGCCCATCACAGAAAAACAACAGAAAATAGAAGCTAAAACAACACCCGCCCGCACGGGTTGACTGACAGGCGATTTCTTGGATGAGCAGCACATCGACACCTCTGTAAAGGCAAAATGGTAGCTCAGCTTTCACACCTTTGTACTGATATTGTTGCCAAAAGGAAGAAAAACTTTTATTTTTGTTGGCATGCCACAAAGCGTTTTATCTTCAGCAACTTCAGTTTAGTGACATCACTGCCATCCTCGTGCCAAAGCGTCGCTCTTTTTCAAAAAGCACGAGAACCTCTGCCTTGTCAAATAAAACAAAGACGTGAAAGTGTTTGACCCTTTCAAATGTAAAAAATGTGAGAGAGTCCAAATCAATCACAGTCTAAGAGTGGTTCCATCTGCTTTCTTACACCGGGTTGCTTTACCCAGTAAACATCACTGTTTGACTTACTTCTTCCTTGTCTCACTCAATCGGAAACTCTCAACAGAACCTCACTCTGAAGCAGTCTCTTTGAAATCCAGCTGTGTTGACAATCTTGCGTCAGACTTTGGATTCGGTGCACCTCGACACTCTCTCATGTAGCAGCACATCAACAGCCTTGTCTTGCTGAGATGTTACACATTCTTTGTCTCACTTCCTTTTCTTTTCCTTTCCCCTTCCTGCTCTCTTCATAATGCACCTCCTGCATTACGAAACAAAATAATGTAAAGGTAGAGTAGAGTATGTCAGATCAATCCTCTGCCTTCAGGCAGGTGTAGCATATCAATCTGTCCATATATTGCTCAGAAATTCCCTCCAAAATAAAAGGCTCAGCCACTTTCAGCATGAAGACATAACTTCCCTCTGACATGAAGTCAAACATCATGTATGTTGACAGCTCGAGTTGGTCAAATTACACCTTTCTTCAGCATCTTTTGTTTTAAACACATTCTGCAGACATGCTTCATATTGGATGGGAAACCTGAGGTGCATTTTCCAAATACAAAACACAGATATCTCATCAAAAGCACAAACATACAAAGCAATCAAATCACACTGCAAAGCTGTTTGCAACATCAAACATGACATAACAGGGTTTCATCTCGTTACTCTGCTTCTGAATGGCAAAGCAACACAGTCCAGTTTCCTTTGAGCTCCACCGAGAGTCCAGCGATTAGACTCGATTCATGATTTCTTTATGAGTGGATGAAGGTAGAGCAGAATGGGTGACCGTAGAGTGTGTGTGTGGTAGGGATGATGGGATTAGTGACTCTCATGGGAACGCTAAACTTTATTGCATGCCAACAACCAACGCTCTACAAATTTCTAATGTACCCCCTGATGCGTTAAGATCACCACAGACTTTTTTTTTTGGCTACTTTGCTAAGCTGCCATAGCAACAGTTTGAGTTTCAAGTCTTTCCTCTTCCGAAAAACATCTAGTTTCTAAAAAAAGAGGGTAAATTATTCAGTAAGTTAAGAAGCGAATCAGCCACGAGACTTTAAAAGATGCATGCAGCAGCGGCAGCAGCATACATTTCACGCGCCACAAACGCCGGATCTCATGAAGGCAAAGTAGAGCTTTTGTTTTGCTCTCACCTTACCTGTGCAGCTCGATGTAGAGAGTTCCAGATGGCTGGATTATAGACGACTGATACCTCAGGTTGTGGATGCTGTGCTGGAGTGCACACGGCGGTGAGCAGCAGCAGCAAAAGCAGCGGGAGGAAGGAGGGAGGGAGGGAGGGGGTTGAAGGAGCAAATGCTGAATTATGGATGTGGAAGGTGGAGGGGGAGAGAGAGAGAGAGAGAGACAGAGAGACATAAAGGAGAGAGGGATTCCTGTGCCGCCCTTACTCCCCAGATCGCAGAGCGTGAATCATCTTCTGCATGGATCAAATGGCACAGTCCACTGAAGGGCTGGGTCGGCAATGAACGGAGCAGAGGGTATCTGCCGAGGCTGGGATGGGATGTAGTTGGGAGGGAGGCGGCGTGGGTGGGTGGGTGTGTAGTTTATGCTATATGAGAAGCAGCACACCACAGGGGTGTTAGAGATAATACACTGTCAGCTCAAAACACTCAGCAAACTGTTTCTGTCTCTCTCTGTTTCTCTTTCACTGCACGCATGCACACATACTGTGTCAATCTAAATGAGTCTAATCAGTTTATACTGTGAATGCAGCTAACAGTGCTCTGTTTAACCAGGTAATCAATGCCAGGGTTTCTTTAAAGCAACTGCCTTTCAGGAAACCCCTCGGGAGTCCCTAAATCAGTTGATTCGACATAGTTTCAATCATAAGAGTATTTTCTCTCTCCTCATAACTATTGCCTGTGGCGTCGTGTCGTGTGTGGTCATGATTTATGATTGACTAGACACTTTTTGGCCACTGTCTGCTGTTTAGTGCTGGGCAGGTACTCATGCTGTGAACTCGAACATTTCTGACCTCCTTCTAGAAAACGGCACACGAAGTTGGAGTTCCTTCTCGTGAACTCGGGGGCAAATTCATTGACCCCGACTTCATGAAGAAGCAGTTGCCTGACTTCACAAACACTTTCGCCAGTCAGAGAGGGGGATAGGTGCATTTGTAGACTACAGTTACACTTATGTTAGGCTAGTGAGTGGAATATTTAAATATAAATCAAAGTGACCTAAGTAAAGTCAAATAGCTAATACTATCTGTTACCTTTTGTGTTGTTTTTCCAACACTTGCCAGCAAATCATCATCATTTTAATAAAAATACATTTGGCGTTGGTTTGGAGGGAAGAAATGGTCCACTCCAAAGTCCAACCTCTGATTTTGAAACAAGGCTGCAAAGATGCAGCCCGTAAACCAATGCAACGAGCTGAAAGACCCTAAACGCACTGCAGAGCCTGACCATTATCTGTTTGTCCAGTATTACAAGAGTAGAATAGATACTTTGTTGATCCCTTAAGGGGAAATTTACATGCATATACACAAAGTCCACCTGAACTGGCACCTCTCCAGCTACTAGTCCACCTTCCATTCCATTGGTCAATATTGGGCTTAAACCGACCACCCTACGGTCCCCAAGCCAAATCCCTACAGACTGAGCTACTGCTGCTCCTATTGAACCCATTTTACATTGTACATAGTCATTTTACACATTGTTAACAGAAGACTATTGATTAGTGCAGCTTTAAGTTGGCAGGCTAGCTAATTAACTAACCAGCTTCTGACAGGGCCTGTATTCCCAAAGAGCATGCACAAGAATTCAGCCGTGCCACCTTCTGCTGTGCCCTGTATTTTTCTGTCCATCCTCCCAAGCCAGTCCACTGATCTGTCTGATATCAGTCTCTCAACAACCCTGAGTAAATTTCCAATAAAACCTCAAACATCATCTGACCCAGTCTGGATTTACAGTCCTGAAAGCTGTCAGTTCTGCTTCTCTTTGGGTTTGAAGGTATTTGAGATGAACTCCTCTTTGTTTAGCAACATCTATGACAACTCAAACGTCCATCAACACCAAATCCGAGATTAAAAAAACGCATCTCCACCACTGCCCAAACCAGCGTTATGTAGTTTTGCAACTTGAAGCCGCTCTCTTCTTCCGATTCATTGCGTGTTACATTGCATTATCATACAGCTTAACTGCCTCCACTGGGCTCAGCGAGAAAGCTGTAATATACAGTAAAATGCAATAAATTGGTTCAAGCGACCATTTCCTGCATTGATTGAGTGTTTCAACAAACTCAAGACTGCATTACAGCAGTACACTGGGAGGGCTATGGCTCCCTTTCCCTCCATCACCATCATCATCATCCTTGCAGTCATATTCAGCTCTGAGAGCACAATATGTTACAGGTGACGGGCACGTGATCGCTGAGAAGTTCATAGAAGCCAAAACTTGTGATTTTCTGATCACTTGAAATTGTGGTTACCAAGGATTGTCTAAAATGTTTGCAATATATATTTAAAAGTAATAACTCCTTAATATTTAATGTTCAATGAGTTGTTTTGTTGTCTTCAAACCTCTTGCATTTGTCCTTTATCTTCCTCATACATGTAGTTCTTGCCATGTTGATGGATGATATTCTATCTGAGAAGAAAGTCTCAAATTCAAGGCACATTCTCGAAGCATTAAATCTGTTTTTGCGGTTATTCCCCATGAAATGTTGGTGATTGCGCTGATTGCAGTCTGTGCTTTGAGCAATATTGGACACGTGTCCTTCCAATACCAGTAAGTGGAAACCGTCTCCCCTGTATCCACGCTCCATTCCAGCAGAATGCAAACTGTTCTATCTTCATCTCAATCTACTATCTCAATCTACTGTGATTCCTCTTCAAGTGTACATCATTATATTGACGGCGGTGAGGAGCATTTGTCTCCCTCCGAGCATGCCCTCGGCTGTGTGATTGAGCTTTACACCTGTGTTTTCATCCCCGTTAGGTTTCTGCCTTGTTGAACCTATCCTCAGCTTCTCCAGCGCTACACGCCACAGCTCCTTCCCCTATCAGTGTCAGGCTGTCAGAGCAGGAGGAAGCCAGGCAGTCGGCTTCTCATGCTGCACAGCCCAGCCATGCATCTGTAATCATTCCGGCTGTTGCGGTGCTGATTGGTGCTCCAGTGTCGAGCCCTGCTGTAGGTGAGTGATCAGCCGTTCTCTGGGATACACAAGTCTGCCGTTGATCAATTGCCCAATTAATCCAGCGGCAGAACGGATAATGCTCAGCTAGCAGGGATACACGCTTCAGCGCGGTGACACGGGCACGTGTTCTCGTTTTGCAGCCCTTGTAAAACAACGCCTGAGGTTGTTTCAGGAAGGAAGGAGGAGAAAAAAAAGTCTGATGATGTCCTCTCTAACCATTTGCATAATGTGGTACCTATGTTAGAGCTGAATATTACCCTGCAATGCAAGAGGCAAAGCCTCCACTCTGATGATTTAATGCTTATAAAGCAGTACTGAGGTTGATGGAAAGTGGGAAGTGATCAACTTGGACTTGAATTTATTTTCACAAAGGTCTTGGACATAAGACATACGACATAACAGGTGTATGATCTGATATGATGGTGGTCTAGTTTGTGGCCTGACTGGACTGATCTGCTGTGGCTGAGTGTGGCTGACCCAATTTCTCCGACCTCTCCTCACCTGCTCTGCTGTCACACCTATACTTCTCATCATCTCATCAGCTCCTGCAGTATTTGTACCTTTTGTGGTGATCCATACTTACCAGTGCAGAGTAACTTATTTGTTGAAGGTCACGCTCAGCCTACCTTTGTCTGCTCACCTTGTCTTCATCATCCGGCCCTGAAGACCTTGGAGTGTGTTTTTCGGTGCTACATCTTGTCTGTGGTGTGCGTCATGGGTTCAGTGTTCTACTGTGAGCTCCAGCTTAACACATCATTCACAGTGTGAGTGTCTCTTGTTTCCAATGTCTGCAGCTTTTAGGCACAGTTTACATATGAAATTGTGCAGTTATTTATCAACCCTGACTGTTCATTTTCCATCCATTCTTCTAGCCTGTTTTTGAATTAGAGTTTAAAGTGAGGTGTGTTCTTCTTGCTCCCCCATGGGAATCAATCTAACAATATCACTAACCACGTCCATACGTCACAGGATGCAGAACTTAGTTACTAGTTTCGTAACTACCCCGTGATGCACTGCTAGGTGACTTTTAATCTCGAGGCCTCGGGGTGGCTGGCTGGCTGGTGCCAGCATTGAAGTTCAATTTACAATGTCATTGTGTCTCTTTTCAGTCTTCCTGGATGTGTTAGCAGAGGGCAAGTAGGGAGGTGTGATCCTGTAAAAGAAGACCATGTTCCCCTGATTTCACAAGTGTATAAATTCTCCCTTCAATCTCTCCACGTTTGACATTCCAGCCTAAGAAAAACTTGTTTTATGATCGGCTGGCCTGTCAGGTGTCCAGAAAATCAAAAGGTACAAGGTACATTAAGTGTGTGTTACTTACTTGCAGATTAATAAAAAAGTGAACATTTATGAAAGAACCATAAACGTTTATCGTTCCCTAAAGAATTTTAATTATGAATCAATTCTCTCCCCCTCACTTTCCAACATCGATCTAAACTAATGTAATCGTGAAATAATATTAAGCTGATGACTTGTTTTGAAATGATTTTCCACTCTGTGCAGTCTCATCTTATCATTTCATAACAAAATAAAGATATCATATCTGACTGCGAGTCTGACAATCATCAATAGAGGTTGTGAGCTGACTGACATTTGTTTTGTGAGTGAGTGAGTGAGTGGGTGGGTATTCTCTATTGTTGGTGCAAACTTCATAGGATGTGTGGGCAGTGAAATACGAGTAAATACACTGACTATTCCATGGTTTATTCATAGAAGAGCAAATGTCGAGGTTCCAGATATGTCAGTGTACCTATGGCAGTAAATGATTGTACACATTATCATATATTTAGAACGGGAAAAAAACAACAACCGAGTAGCTCACAGGTCTAGAAGAAATCTTCACCTCAGCAGCTATATTAGGATAAAAGATGCTCGAGTCAAGTTGGTTTGTTGACTGTTCGCTGTTTCTCGCTGAGTTCCTTGCTCTCGTTTATTCTGGTGTCTCGGTGATCTAAAATTAAAGACTGCAATTCAGCACTCACTGTATTTCCCTCGCAGAACCACTGTAATTTAGTTTTTCATATTGTTTCTATTTACTGTCTTGTTCTTGGATGCCGCCTCATTCAAAACCAATTAGTAGCTTGTATTTATATACTGTAGTATAGTGTTGGTAATTGGTATAGGAGAATGTGTTTTATTATTTTGTATAATCCAATAACAGGAGGTGACATAGACTGCATCAAGCATGCACTCCAAAAAACATGCAGATTTCCTTTAATATCGGTACGCTCCAGTGGGAAACACCTCACATTCAAACGCCAGTAGAGAATCAGTATGCAGGGGAACTGGAAAATAGTTTCGACCTAAAAAGCCAACAGTCAGAGGTGCTGATATCGAACTCATACTTGTACTCAGTTGAGTGGAATCGATAGTGATGCTGAAAGCAGAAAGTGTGGCAAAATTGCTTTGAACAGTTCTGTAAAAAAACAGCCTCAGACTACACAGGAGTGTTGGGACGATTTATCCCCGATTCACCCCTCCTGATAATCGGAGGGGAAATCTGGTCTGGGACCTCGGTCGGCACAGATGTTCGGCCCAGATTATTTGGTAATGGATTTACAGATCAAGTCTTAAACCGATAATTTCAAACATAGCTAACGGTCTACAAGTCTACTAGGAGACATCAGCTACGGTAAACATTATTGGGACTAATATTTGTTAACATGCGACTGTTGACAGATATTAAAACTGCCAGTTAAAATCTCATCTCCAGTTTTTGCTGAAGAATACACAACCCATGTTGCCCGCGTCATCCATGCAGCCATCTGATATTTCCGTCTTGTTTACATGTACCCCATGAGATCAGGTCAGGTGGTGCATTGCAGTGTTTCCACATCCTGTGCTGTGTACTGTTTGAGATTAGAGAGAGCCTCTGTGAAGTTTCTGCTTATGTACGCGATGCGATCCAATTCCAGCGTGTGAGATTTAAGGAGCTCTGTTACACAATGTGGTAACTGTTAGAATTCATCTACTTCTACAGAGTTTGCCATGTTGATCCACTATGTTTCTACAGTAGCCCATAATGGACAAACTAAATACTGGCTGTTATAAAAATCAGGAGTATACTGGGCTGCAGATGTTTTTGTGTTTTCTGTTCTTTGCATATCTCGTCCACTCCTCTTATCTGGCAGGTGTTTACTGAGGCTGGCAGGGAGAGATGATTAAAAAATAGTTTAAGGACAAGAGAGACAGGTTAGGGGAAGTGTCATTTTGGACAAGAAACATGTTCATTATAAGCGGAAAACCAAAAAAGGAAATTGTTAGTGGGGAGGTGTCCGAGACAGCCCATTTTAAAAAATGTATAAGAACCAATGGTTAGAGCTCCTCGAGGAGCCTTTTCTCTGTAACCCCTCTTTGTCTGTTGCACTGTTAAACGCGCCTTCTTGTACAAGAATAATAAATTCAACTTAAACTTTGATACTTTGAATCCAGTCCTCCTTATTCAAGAGTTTTTCCTTTAAAAAAATTCTCCTAACACTGGCTCTAGATAAGGTATTTCACGGTTTTACATGTTTGTCCGCTGTAGTTTCTCCGAGGCAGTTGCAATCACACAACCAGATGCCACTAAATCTAACATGCTGGTCTTTTAAAATCTTGCCATTGTTTTGTACAGAACACTGTCTTCTAACAAGTACACTAACCCAACAACTGTTAATAATTCTTATCATTAGTGAGCAATAATAATAATAATAGAAACTGGATTTGCTCTGACTCCCCTGGCTGCTCATACCTAATTCTACATTCAAAAGTTCTTAATAAATAAATCCACATGACTTTTGTTTACAAGCACCGCTTCCAACGTAATTGGAATATGTGAACCGCGATGAATTAAATACAAAGAAGCAACTTTTATGTGAACAAAGAAATAATAATAATCAAGTCATAAATTTACACTTCAATGGGAAAACATGTTTACTTTTTATTTTGACACTTCCTGATAACTCACCTGATAATTGCTTTTTGTTTCCAGATTATCGTCCCACGTGAGTTGCGACAGGTTCATCCCTGCAGAGCTGATGCGCGCACATCCTGGAGGAACTGACGAGTCACGTCTCAATCATTAATTAGGAAGAGATAACGCTGAGCAGTGCACTCGCTCATTAGCTGTAGAGTGACTGGGCGTGTTGTGTATTCTGCTTGCAGCCGCTCTCTCCCTGGACAATATCAAGGTCGCTGCCTGCACTAGTTCTGCCTCTGTCAGAAACATTTTGTGCACTGCTTGTATTCCATCAGGTACGCGACCACTTTGTTGTACAGAATTAAGCCAATCATTACAGAACAGTTCAAACATAATGACTAAAATGTGGCGTTTATTGTGGTTGCCATGCACGGGAAATTCTCTACCATTGTCAGTTTAGCTTTATTGCTCCTTTCGGTATTGACAGGACGCTACATTTATACTGCGCTGCACTAATACTACAAAATGCAACCTCAATTGCTTTTGGTATGCCTGCATCCATACATCCACTTTCTCTACTTTGAATGTCCCTGACACAAATAAATGAATTTATACGAGGTTGTGGAGCGATGAGTGAGGGAAGGCGCAGGATCCACTCCCCGCAAGCCCTCCATCATCCAGTCTCCCAATCACCCGCAATGATTGAGGCCAATCAGCGGCATCAGGGCCTACCTCTTTGCTCTCCCCTCTCCTCTATTTGTGACCCATTGTAAAAAGCATTAGCCTTCCACTCCGAATGCAATTCTCCCCGCAGAATCATCCCACACATCACCCGCACCTAATTGAGGTTTTCTAAATCCTCTCCCCCTTACCTGTGGCTCAATCATGCCAAGATTGTATCATCCATAAACATTGTGGCTTTTTATGTGTGTGTGTGTGTGTGTGTGTGTGTGTATGCCTGCAGGAATTTGCTAAGAGGAAATCTTTTCTACAGCTTTGAGATTACAGCTAGATGCAAGAGGGAAAACCTGGGCATGCAGAACCTGAACTTTAAGCCTGATAGTTAATTGAGTTTGACATTTTCATAAAAATATATTTCAATTTTGCTGGGTTTTTTTTTCGTGCTGTTATCACCAATTGGAAGTAAACTTGAACTGATTCTGGGAAGCCCTTCACATTTTTTGTTCTTAGCGCCATGTTTGCTGCAAAAAGGTCATCCAAGAATCCTTCCTTCTTTTGCTGGAAGTTGATGTTCACGTATCGTTGCGTGTTTACGAGCAGTTGACAAGCAAGATGAGCAAATTGTCTCTTAACCCCGCAGACCCCAAAGCAGCTTTGTATCGTCGATAGTTGTAGTCGATAACACAAATCATCTTCACGATCTTTTTATGAGGGCTTATGGAAGATTACGTCACATCACATGATCACCATCATGGATGGAGACAGAAGGGGACAGTTCGCCAAAGAGTCGTCAGGGAGGACAGGATTGCACGCGTTTTCCACAGAAGACTCTACCTACGACCGCATTGCTATTGTTTATGTCATAACAATGTGGATTGCTCGAAATTTCATCACATAATCAGCAGGACTTTCTCACGACTCTCACGACCCAGAAGGATTGCTGTTTTTCCAGGGGACAGTTCAACGAAGAGTCAGCAGGAAGGACTCACCGGGTCGCGGTGATTTTTGTCATATATAAATTGGTCAAGGATTAAGTCTTCCTCTGCAGAGGTGTAAACCTAACGAAGAGTGTCGCGATCGCACCAGTTGTTACAATTCATTCTGTGGGAATTTCGTGGCATCCGTCTAATTTTAACTTTTAGTGCTGCAATGGAACTGACATTTTTCAGATCAGATTAATTAGGATCCATCCATTCAAACCATGAATGTTTTTAAAATATGAATCTATCTGGACCCATGTAGTCAACCCTATAACCAGGCCGCTGGCATGTCTGAAAGTAGTAATGTGTGAATTTCCGGTTAAAAAATCTGAGAGGAAAATTACTATTCAAGCTTTGCGTCCCAAATGTTTTGCACTTTCCTTTACTCCCTTCTGTCTTCCACTCTCATTTTTAATGTTCTACTTTTGGACAGCAGTGATATGGTGGGGAAATTATGTATTTTACCTGCAGCCACATCAGTGAATTGGGTTGTTAACATTAACAACGAAAAAGCACTGTGGTAGAAAAAACCCAAAAAAGCAGTACAACATCACAAATGGACCTTACCTGCGGTAACGTACGGCATAGGTTCACCCAGCTTATACACCCAGAGGTCTTTTGGATTGGGAGACACACTTCTGCCCGAGAGATATACTGAGCCGTGTTGGAAGCATTAGTCACCACAGGGAAGGGTCAGAGCTCCGTCTCGGCTGTCTGCCTCATATTGGCCCGCAGAGACTCATCTGGATCTAATGATAGCAAGGTGTGAGCTCGTGGACATTTCCTGCATCACCTGTGACCCTCGTCTTACCTCAAGAATGGGCGACTGGTGGCTCGTGAACTGCACCTGCTCACTGCCCTTCTTCAAGAATGAACATTTTTGCCTTTGTGGCCGTGGGAGGGTAAATGAATGTGGATAAATAAATGTGATTTTAACTGAATAGATTGTCTCCGTGCCAAAAAAGCTCAGGGCAAATTAAGTAAAACTAATATCACGGTTTCTATCAGCTTCTTTTCACTCGGCAAAATGTGACTACTGAACACTTTGTTCCCCGCAAACATCCAATGGTGGTGCCAAAATTATACTAATTTGCAGTCGATATTAAACAGCACACACTCACTCTGGTGTGACTCTCACACACTGAGCCTAACAAGAACTCCAGAGGCCAGATATCTAAAACTGTTTTGGTTATGCAAGACAGACAAAAGCATAACTACTCAGAGTGAACATAGACGAGCCTGACTTCAACATTCATGTCTTTGCATATCAGTACCTCTGTCTTATAAAGATGAAGTCAAATTTCACGTCCTGTCTGTGTTGTATCGGCCAACCATCACATTACACACATACAGACGTACAGAGCTATCTGGGGTGCGAGTGTTCCTCAGATCCACGTGAACGTGCTGACAGGCGGAACCGGAGATTAAACCACCGACGCTGCGATTAATGTCCTGGCTGATTACCACCTGAGTTACAGCTGTCCTCTCCACAGTTGTATCTATTTATAGCAGACATGCCATCAAAAATTCATCACACGTACCTGTAAACCACCGTCGGCTGTTGTATTTCAATTATCAAACATTAAAAATGTAATGAATGATTTAGCTCAGTGCTGAGATCAAAACAGATTTTACAAAGGGCAACACCAGCGCCAAGATCCAGCAGGTAATGAGTTGTTTGCATGGTAAGGGGGAGGGAAAGTGGGCGGGGTTTGGGTTGGTTTTAACCAATTTGGATACTTAGTACACCGTGTACACAATGTTCTTGTACCGTGTCGTCATCTTCTTCGTCGTCAAATTGCAATAAGTTTCAATGTTAGTCAATGTGTCAGCTCACACAGTCTCGACTGCGGCGTCCGGCAGTCCTCCGCAACACATACGCAGAGCTTCTATTTTTCACGGACGCCGGAGCACGGCGCATAAATTCAGCACAGAGCAGATTGTGCAGGGAAGGAAATCGGCTATAAAATAGAAAATAAAACCCTGGTTGATTTTCAAAATAAAATACACCGTGTTCACCACGGATCGAGTTTCATTACAAGAACACGTCACAATGGGCGGGGCCGACCTGAAGTCAACAGGTCAGAGGTTTTCAGGTGTAATCATTGATGACACCTCACATCCTTTTTATAAGAACACCAGAAAAAAGATTAATCATTAATTATGACTTTGGCCAGCAGGGATTTGCATCTTGTGTTCAGTCTTAATACATCTCTTTAAGACATTAGTTATGATTGTGAATCCTTGGGTGCATAGAGATTTTTAAAATCCTCTATGAGGACCACAGACACGTAGTTTGATGTGAGAGCAGAATTTTTTTTTATTTTTTTTAATTCTATTATGTTACGTAGAATATTATATATCTGATGTGTTGAGTGATTTTAATCCTTTAAATCCAGGTTAAAAACTTTTCTCTTCATGTGCTTATGGCTGAGCTCTTTTAAAGAATCTTTAATCGTAATCCTGTGATTCGTTTAATGTTTTAAATTGTTTTCAAATTTGCTGTTTTAATGATTTTAAATGACATTCTGATGTTTTATTAATTATTGGTTTGAATTTCTGTATATTTTTTAAATTAAATTCTTTTCTCTTCTATTGCTTGTCTTAATGTCCAATGTTTTTCCTCGCCTCTATGAATTGCCTCGTGTACGAATTGTGCTATGCAAATAAACTTGCCTTGCCTAATGAGTTTGAAACATCGGAAGCAATTAAAGGGTAATTAAATGAACCATGATTAATGATTAATTATTCTGTCTCTTACAAGGGAAAAAGTCCAACATTTGTATCAGGTTGAGTCATTCAAAAACCCTATGAATTATTGTTCGCCCACACACACACACACACTTTTAAACTATAATAGAGGAAAAACACTGATTTGGTGCACAGTTATTAGGCTGTAGAGTTGTGGTAGCACCTTGAGTTTAATCAAAACCCAACAGTTTGTATGGAGTTTGCTTGAAAACAGCACTTAGTAGTAGACAGTGTCTAAATTGCGTGCAGCTCTGAGGAGAACGGCCCTGGCAACCTTTTGCTTTGTCGGGTTCTTTTTAAGATGGATCTCAGCAAATGGAAGCACCTGGCCCCCATTACCAATGCCCAGATTTTTTATTTTGTGTTTTTCAGTTTATTTTTTAACACTAGCAACACACACACACCACACGATAACTGCACTCATGAATTTCCCTTCACTTGACAGTACTGACTTCTTGTGACTGACTATTTGTTTGCATAAGTCTACTTTGTTGTGGTCATAGTCAGAACTGTACTAGGTGTTCTCAGTAATATCAGACTCAAAGTGTTTTTATGTTTTAAGGTCTGAATCCACCGAATTAGACTCTGCTGCAAAAGAAATGTTTCAAATTTGAACTGTGGAAATCGGGAAAATGTTAATTTCATTCAGCAAACATCTGCGTTTTTATTTTTAATTTAATAGTTTAATGATGCAGGGTGACAAGTTACCAGCTGCTCAGTGAATCACCTTCCTCCAAATCTGTGTGACTAATGTTTGAAACTTTAGTTTGTTTGTCACAAGAAGAAAGTATGAACTGGTTTAAAGTTCTGTTTACAGCAGTCAGGCAGCTACTGGACTCCCAAAATGAATGTACTTGAAACCAAATCACTAATCTGTTGGACCACTGACTTAAAGAGACGGTTTATAAATCATTTCTGGGTGTTATCCAATAAGAGGCACAAAAGTGACGTGTAAATAATTACACCATGAGCGGTGTTCATAGCTAATTGTGTATCCTACCAGGTAGCTGATTAAAGATAATTACATTCACCCTGCACCCCTGGTGTAAATCAGTCCCTGATTAGATGGCTGAAATGTAAACCAGCGGGCCTCCGTATCCATATGGACCCAGAATTAGAACCGCTCCCTCTTGAATCATTATCTTACCGCTTAAATGTGTTTGTCTCCGACGTTCTTTGCAGAATTATCATCTGGAAAATGTGTGTACACTGCCCTGTTTTTGCATCCACTCTGGGTGGAGGGGTGTCAGTAGTTCCCTCTGAATTATCACAGTTTTGAATATTTAGTTGCTTTATAAATAAACTACAGCGCATTGCCTATGTTGGCAGGACAGAGCCAGGAACAAACTGAAATCAGTGTACTGAAGAGAAATCCACTTTGCAACGCCACCGCTGAACACTGCAAGCATCACACGCAACACTGGACCCAATCCATTCACTTGTTAATAAGGTAATTGAACTTCTCTCTTTACATGTTTGGCTTGTCATGTCTACATGACTAATGGCTGTTTTATGTACATGGGCAGGGCGCCGTGTTGCTGCACACTGTGTGAGTTTTGTTGATGTGTGACGAGGTCGGCTTTTCTTTTCTGAAACAATGCTGCATGCTTGTTTTATTAACTTTTCTTTACGTGTTTTAGACTTACTGATTGGCAGTGATCGAGAAGATCAGGAGCACTGGGAGGATTTGAGACAGTGGCTGAAGCACCACAGCCGGGGACAATTGGTATTTTACTCCAGTTTGGGGTTAGGATTAGGGCCGGCTCGCCTTCCTCCCTTTGTCCTTCAGGTGAAAGGGGGACTGGTTGCCACCTGTAGACTCCAGAAGAGCTGGGGATTGGCTCACCCTCCAGTCGGTCAGCCAATCGGAGACGGAGGACACTTTTTAAAAGCCTCTCTTGTGTTGCTCTGTCTCTCTTTGTCTTTGCTCTATGAAGGTTTGTGGTGGGGACAAGACTTGGGTACCCTATACATTCATGCACTTAGAAAGCAACACTAGGTTATGGGTTGTTGCCTCTGCTGTATTTTTATTCTTTTCATATATTTTTGTAGATAAGATATCCAGGCCCTTTGTTTGCTTTTTCTTTTCTCACAGAGCTAGGCCTTGTTTTTTTGTTATTTTTGTTTGGCACAACCCCCACAGTTCATTCGTTGTTTACCTTTTCCTTTTAAATATGGTAAATCTTTTTTTTTTTTTGACTGCCTCCTGTCTTCCCGGAGTTCTTTCTTTGTTGGTTGTCAGCGTTATTGTTTCTGCTTATAAAGGGAAACGTAACACTCCCCCAGGAAATAAGTGAGTACACCAGTCTAAATATGGAGCTGCAGACTTTGGGGGTCCACATGCTGGGCCAGGTGAGGGTGAGGGGTTAGCTGGTGTGAAGACGGGTTATAGCTGAGGTTAGGTGGGGAGTTGCTGACACATGCCTCAATAAGCAAATTCTGAGATTCATCAGGATAATGTCATGTCATTTAAGCCATAGAATCCGGCTGACTTCCATAGAAATATAAAAACTAAACTTTTTTGACCATCTATTCTTTTACACGAGCCCCATGTCTCCCCTGAGAGTGAGTCAGGGTGATGATCACATGATAGTGCAGATCTGTTTATTAGTCTGTAAATGTGGGGCCACAACCGTAGCAGGTGGGTTTGGTATCTGAAGTTTTGTGATAAACTGCTGGTTTAAAACTCAGATCCTGCTGTGCAGCTTCGAGAAGAGAGGGGGAGTCACACGGCGTGTTATGTCGGGGTTTCCACTCCACCCAGGACGTGACAGCCTGATGGATCTGTAATTGTTTTTCCACACTGAAGCAGTAATTTACAGTCTCTCCCCCCAACACCCACTTTTTTTCTGCTCTTGTCACCCCTTTCACTGCAAAGAAAGAAATGCACGCGTACATTTTCCCTTCCAAAAAAAAAAAAAACTGCTACAGCTCGGCACAGCAGGAATGCTTTTAACGTGAGAGCACTTCCAGGATGTCGAGCAGCAGAGGAAGATTCGGCGGACTAGATTTAATGAGGATGAGTGTGATTGAAAGTGGCGTGGAAAGCGCCTGCACTAAGCCTGTTGTTCCACCAAGGAAGTGCGAGGCTACGAGGACGACGGACGGCTGCTGCGGCTGCTTCCCAGACAAATCTCCTTTTTTATTTGAAATGCTCAGAAAGCATGATGTCTATTAGCAAGAAGTTGGTGGTGGTGGACAACACCACAGATTGATGTTTGTTCCACAGAATGAGCAATGCACGGTGCATCAAAACAATCCCACCTGAGGCAGCCCTTCATAATGAACATTATGTTTTGCCCATTTACATGCTGCCGTATTTGCTTTTATTTCATTAGGTAAGAAGCCAGAATTGAAAGTCTGGCACACACACAGCTTACGCCAGTTAGCTGGCAGGATTCGCTTTCCCAAAACCTGACAACCACGATGAGCTTGTCTTCATTCATCTCGAGCATTTAGAGTTTTCTCCCCATATTGTACGATACTACTACTGTGCTTTGCATTATATACTCTATTGTGTTCAATCTGATTATCTAATGAAAACATTCTTTAAAATGATCTTGATCTGTTTAGTATCTCCTGACCTTCTTTTCCATGCAGAGATCTAAATCCTCCCACAGGTCGTCACCGTCATTCTGCACGGTCTGCATTTGAGAAGATCTTCTGAAGGACTCGTTCATTCTAAAACTACCATGATGTGTTAAGATTCCAGTTTATGAGAGCAAGTGTACAGCTGGGGAATATCCCAGTTTCCTCAAATTAATGTTTAAGAAATTAAATCAATCAGTACTTTTTCAGATGCAAAGGGACTGCAAGATTAGATCTGCTATTTATTTATTTTTAGTTGTTCATCGAGGGAAATTAAAAGTGGATTTTTTTTTTTTAGTGGAGCCACAAGAAAAGGTCCCACAGTTGTGAAGTCCTTTTTTTTATTTTACATTTCAGACATTTGTTTTAATTCTCCGTCTGCTCTGAAGTGACTAATTCAAACAATACAACACATATGGAAAGTGGGAGGAATAATTACACGGATGACATACACCCAAAAGTCATTTAACAGTGAAATAAAAAGTCCAAAAGTTCAAACTCCGAAACCCGTGCATGTAGAAACTTCATCTCATAATTGAAGTGTTAATTGTAGCTGTTCCACAGCTAATGGCTTCTCTCTAACTGAAGCGTTAATATGCAAAATTCCTTGCTGTCAAAGTCCCTGACAGTGAACGATTAAGAGCCGTGCATGAACTATTTTAAAAGTTTCATGACGAAGCACAGAAGCCAGATTTGGTGTCCTACAAGAAAAACACATCATAGCTGTGTTACCTCTGAGAAAAGTCCTGAGGACAGAGCTGGACTGCGTCTTATTTAACATTTCAGATCATATGAACTCTATGCTTGACCCTCCAAACACCAACTTTGCTGCAGTTTTCTCATATTTTGATATTACATGCTGAGAGACAGGCGTCCCTCCCTCCCTCTATCATTCTCTCCCCCGAGGGGATATACAGTAAGAGGTGAAACTTGCATCTGCCGTATAACTCTTCGGTGTTTACATTGTGATTTCACTTGCTTCTCATTTTATTTCACAGAGCGGGTTTATGACAGACTTGTTTGAGCCGAGCATTAAAGTGTCAAGAGACGAATAAGCTTTCATTTTCGAGCAGGCGTGACATTTTCAGAGCTCCACTGCAGAATCCGTATTCACCCACCTTTTTTTTTTGAAAACAGCAATTTTTCTGCACAGCAGGCTGCTTTTCAGAAAAGAAAATTAGACGAGTCTTTGTGAGTCAGTTGCTTATGACTTATTAGTGATGACAAAGATGAAATTGGACATAATTGTTCACAGTTACACGTTTTTAAAAGGAATTGGTATTATGTGTTAGACGCTTAATCCTCTGGGATCCAAACTCAATTATTATTTTTTTTGAAAGCCTTCAACTCGCTTTTGTTAACGTCTTCAAAAGTATTTTTAACCATCTCGTGCTGATCTGCTCTTTGGCAGGAGCATTCACCAGCAGAAGAGAGGTCAGACCTTTTTAATAGTGATACTAAAATCGATAACTGTGTGACAAAAGTGGGAATTCTCACCACCTGTGCTGATATGATACCCGAGTGCGTGGACACAGATCCTCAAACAAGATTGCAAATTTGACTAAACCTTGTGTAACAGCTTTTTAGGAGCCAGGCAGTTCTAGTATTTATGTATTTGGCAGAATCCATTGCGTATTTGCTCCTGTAGAGACTTTGTGTGAGACTGCAAGGCTACCCGGGCTCCTGAAGACCTTTTTATAGTATGAGTCAAAGAGTCACCACCCAGTTTGGTCCTCTAGAAATCCAAGTTGTTGTTTACACGTCATAACTTTGACTTGGGAGGTACAGAAGTTTCAACAAAGTCCAGCTCTTATATAAAAACTTTTGATTTACGGTTTGGTACAACACATGCATCTTCTTTTAACTCGACCTTTAGGCAAAAGAATTCTGCGTCAGGTGTGACAAATCTATCAGAACTGCACTCCATCTTCTCTCTCTTTTTTTATTTTTTGTATCGTATCTTTTTAAAGCTGCTTACAGGTATAACAAGCCGCGGGTCCTTCACGCACTGAATTCAGCACAAACTTCCTCTCCAGCTGATGATTTTTGCAAAAAGGATGTTCAAAGACGAGTGAGAGAACCTGAACATTTCTGCATTGCTCTTCACGAAATCGTGTCAGTTTTCACGTCGTATTGTCGAGACACTTCAGCGAGTGATGGAATGTAATTTTCACAACCCGAGTTTATCCTTACGGACTATTATCCTTCAATGAACTGTTTCACTCTAATTTGCTGAGCTAAATGTGGAGCCTGCAGAGCTACATATCCAGCAGTCAAGTCAAATTAGGTCAAATTCATTCCCAAAGCACTTAAAACGAGTGTTTGTTTTTTTCCGAAGGAAACAAAAGGGTAGAACAATAAAAGAGAGAGAGAGAACGGATATTAAAAGAAAAGATAAAAAGAATAAATACACACAAAACCTCTGAGGAGTTTGATTTGCATAAGAACTAAAAACCAGCACTTTCAGTTGACCTCGCACATGTTAATATCAGAGGCTGCCCACTGTTACACATCCAAAGCATAATGGGACCCAGCGTTTAATATATAAGCCATATAAATGAACTGTCACATCATTTTCTCATAGTGCAAGCACTGCGCTTAGCCGTACAGTTTCAGCAGTTTGATGTTTCAATAAATTTTAAAAGGGATTTTATCCTGCAGCACCGTATCTAATGCGTTTCTATCAGCGATGGGGGGAAAGTGGACATTTGGGTGATGAATCATCCCGTGCTTTTTTCTTTTCTTTTTTTTTGGGGGGGTGCTGGTTTCAATTTTCTCTTTATTGTACAATCAAGGAAGGATAATTAATTTAGTGGTGGGCAAAGTTGGCGAGCCCACACTGTACATAAATCACTCTGCTGTTATTCTAAAGCGGTTTGATCAGCATATTTTGAGATGTACTTCATTTTGTGATAAATCAAATTAACATCTTTAAAGCTGCACTAGGCACTTTTTTAAAAATGTAAAATAATGCTAAACCACTGAGACGGGTATATAGACACACACACACACACACACACTGTGCCTTATGAGCTTAATTTTCTCTTGCTATAACTTTATGAGCAACAGCGGGTCTGAAACTGTCGCATCCCCACTAAAAGACACCCTGTAAATTTGCCCATTTTTTAAATTATTGGGTGTAGTCGCTGCATTTGTTCCATCCAGCTCGAGTCTTTTCTTTTTTTCCTCTCTTTGCTATGAAAGTGATCACAGCGGTAAACATAAGTGCGCTGTGTGTGAAATTACACGACTTGTGGGAATCGAGGTTATATTTTTCAAACAATTACCTCCTGGGTGAATTTAAAAGCTGCCAAAGTGGGTCGTTTTGCCCACTGCAGTCACAAAGAGAAATATGCTTCCTCATGTGATATGATGTGATGGAGGATTGAGTTGTGGTATCAGAATTTAGCGTAGAGTATTATTTATTTAATAGGGGACTGTTATTAGTCATACAGCTCATACGGCAGAATGAGAACAGTTCAGATGCTTCGGGTTAAAAAAATAAAAACGAGAATAAATAAATATTAACAGCTCATTAGCTGAGTTTTACAAGCAGGACAAGTGAGTTACAGTGTATGGGGCTGAGTTATTCACTTTTCACATTCGTTCTCCCCATCCTGTTTCCTTATCACATTAAGCATGTATCCTCGTTCCCCCACCCCCGGCAAAATAAATGAGACTTGTTCTCCTTGTAACTCACTACCCAAAGAATTAGCATAAACAGTGGGCTACATATCTGTAAATGGTGCAACGATAGCAAATCTAAAGTGTGGGAGTAGCCCTGAGGAAATGATGTAAGGCTTATATTTATGTCTCTGGGGCTAAATGCCTGAATACCTGTAACTCAACACTGTTTCTATCAACACAATACAATAACATTGAAATCAAGAGCGTCACCTTGGATTCCAGTCGTCTCTCGCATACCTGATCTCATCCACCTCACCGTCCATGGAAATGGAAATTCAAAGCTCAAGACTCAAGTGTTAAGTGGCTACCTGTTAAGAGCAGCTAATGAGAGCTAGTTACTGTGATGGTACTGCCTGTTGGTTTCCTCCTGCCGCCTCAAGGTCTGGATTTCGCCTGACGAAATGTATTCATATGGTGTGCCAAAAAAACAAGAGGGAGAAGAATACGGCTCGGGTTGTAAGCAGCTAATAACAGATTTCCACAAAGTTGTAAATTATACAGCTTCTGCGCTCACTGCAGCCAAACAAGCTCGGGTTATTTTGCTGTGCAGTTCTTAAAAAACAAGGAAGATACACAATCAATGTTTCCTGAATGCGAGGTCAGTCCCACTGCCAACAGATTGACAGCCTTGCAATCAAAGTTAAATCAGACTATGAGAGTCAGATGCCTTTGTGTTGCCTCCTTCCTTGGGAAGCTTAAAGCGGTGTCGCTGCACCTTTACCTGTAATTGGCAGGTGGATGTTTCAACTCATGGTTGGGGAGCCCCTCGACCCAAAGCTCCTCAACCATTGTAGCTGCTACGCCAATCTGAGAGGCCACGGTTATTCAGTGCATGTGGTTTCTTTACAGATGTAGCAGTCGGTGCCAGCTGGTCCGTGACAGGACCCATGCAGATTCCTGTCCCCGAGTCCCTGCTGGGTACTAGGCTGAAATGAGATCCCCATCCCCATTTATGACATAGTGAACACGGCTCCAAGTCCCTTAATGACAATGTGTGGAATCCAGTTGTAATGGTTGAACTATCCACCAGGTGGAGCTAAAATGGTTTTCTGCCATCAGAGTGATGTGGCAGGAAAGTTTGTTGCAAATGTGGTGACACAAGTTCCTCGATTGTCCACTTGAGGCTGGCTACAGAACGAGTCAATCTCCATAAGTCCCCATGTTATAATGTCAGACTTCACAGCAGGAGGCGCAACTGCCAACATGGCAACACCTAGAGCCACCACACACTGGGCTGCCTCCAGAAGGGCTCTCCGGAAACCTATAGTGAATCATAGATACTACATCCATGTTTCATGTTGTCTATGGATGCCTCTGGACATTTTCATTGATCCGGTGCTCCTTAAATCAGCTGTTCTCATCATATTTCATGAGTTGTTACCAACAACCCATGAAACTCAAAGTTTTTCTTAAGTCTTGGGGACTTCCTTCCTGCAAAGTCTCAAACTGCAGTAACTATTTACTATGATTGTAAAATTTGTAGTGTCATCATACAGTTATAAATGATGAAATCAGTTATAGAAGTTCAGAAGTTGCAATATTGCTTCAGAAGTTCTTAAAGTTTTCCATATCTTGCAAAACATTTTTAACTTATTTTGTAACCAGGAACAATAGAGACCTTTTCATGTACCAAACAAAATATTTATATTGAGAAACTTTGCAAAACCTCACATTCATTTCATATTTTGTGCATTATTTCTACAGCTATGCAACCTGTGTTCAACCTGTGTATGGTTTCCTACAGAAGATCAATATGGTTAATTATTCAAAAAAGCCCAAGCCATTGGTTTAAGATGGGATGCTGACGGTGATGATGTTATACAGCACTCATACACCACCCTGACCTCTCCAACCACAAGTCATACTGCAATATGAATATAACCCTGGTGCTGGATTCTGGCATTTGACATGCACAGCAGAAGACAATCCCAGTATTGGAACTTCAGGGTCTCTAATTAGTAAATTGTCCAATATTGCAACTATTCCAATGATGTTGCATGTTAATATTGGATATGTGTCTGTTTCAGATGCTTGTTGTGGCTCAAGTGACCCACTTGCTTACAAGACTGACTCATATTTTTAAATATTCTTCGTCTCACATGTGCTTTAAGAGGGACTTAATAATTCCATATTTTTGCGCCAAGTTTTGAGCCAAAACGCCTGAATTATAAATGCAAAGAGATGCAAGACATGTCTTATACCCAAGCAGCCAAAAAACTGGAAGAGTATCTCTGCAGAGGGAGAAATGATTACACTTCTCTCTAATGGTTTTATGTTTTTAGAGATGTTTATACGGCTCCAAACAACAGTCTGCATCCACTTTTTGAATTCAGGGTTTTTCTTGACCTCTACGTGTATTTGCACTGCCATAAATCTGGCTATGGTAAGAGACATGCTCTGAATGCACTGCTTGCCATGTAAATCAATCATTCCTGTAGAGGGTAGAAACCAACGCATTATCAGTGCTGCTGCTGAATACTGAGCTGCGGCGCCGCTCTCTGCTGCCAAACTCTAAACTAGGTTTCTGTTGTGTGCAGCGGCAACAAACCTGGTTCCTTGTTCCTTTTTTATGCTAAGTTTGAAAACAGTGACCTTGTTGTATCTTTCTAAGGTTCTGATGTTCATTTTGAAAAAATTTGTGCAAATATAAACTATTGTGCTTGCCTGTGAGTAACACAGCCAGTCCCATATTGGTACATACAAAGCTATTCACTGTATTTTTAGTATCTGCACATTTTTGCAAGGACTTTTAAACATGTGCTGAATAACGAAAACATCTCCAGAATTTCAAACTTTTGACTAAAAAAACAAATTCATGGAAAAGACTATTGAAGGAAGAAAGCTCACCTACACCGCTCTGAAATGATTTTCATGCACCGACGTATAATATTTGAGAAAGTCATGTCTTTAAGCCGCCAATCTGATTAAACAGTTCTTAATTTAACGTTTGTTTTTGCACCAATAGGATTGGGATTAGCTGCTAACGGCTGCAAGCTGCTTTTTAAGGGGGTTCAATTTGTACAACTGTTTTATGCAATGAGCAACCGCACTGTTAAATTCCCCAGTGGCTGGCCATATGTATGTCGTCAGGTACAGCCCTGTCCAGTACTACTGGCTCCCCCATTTTACACAGCCATACGCCTACGGGCAGGACAACACTGTTTTATACAACGGCGTTACATTGCTGCTTTAAACAGGTGGAATAAAAGGGGCTCCGGCTGTAAATAAGTACATTTTTACAATATTGTTGCTGCTGTTTTCTTTCCAATAAGTTAAAGAAAATGTTCATTCATTTCCTCCAGTGACTAAAAAGAAAACACACTTTTAACCCAGTTCACTTTTGTCTGTGAAGGAACAGGATGTAATTCATATTATTCATAGCTGACTTATTAAGCAATTACTGTATTCTATTTTTTCTAAGTGTATAACACCATTTTGTTCCTAATTGGTTCTACTTAACAGTTAATAACAGCCAGTGTTTGGTAAAGTGGTTATTGTGTTCTTTGGTCCCAATAATTGTGAGGATTATAAATATTAAGCGACTTTTCTCTCTTAACTTCTTTATTGCAGCCTTTTAACACAAATGTGAACCTAGTTTACTAAAACCACTGTTATTGGAAACAATGGATTGTACTTGAGAAGAAAATTCAAGGGCATCCTTGTTTTTTTTTTTTTCTCCTGGTTTGTTGCGAGCTACCATCTGTGTACATCTGACTTCCAACTGCCACGATGCAACATAAGCCTGTGTATTTGAGATAACAGCCCTAAGCCAATGTATAAGAGAAATTAAGTCTGCGGTTGTTTCTCGTTGAGAATATACAACGTTTTGACACCTTGGTGCTTCTCGGCACATGCTACAGTACAGTGCACCCCGTCCTTTGGCAATAACAATAAGAGCTCTGCGGTTCCTGGTGGACACCGACTCTAACTGTGAGTGACAGAGATGACAGCAGGTCGTCCTTTCAGCCGAAACATGTTTTTCCAATTGAATGACAGAATGACAATGAAATAGCCAGGTAGCGTTTTCCCACGTCAATACAACACATGAGCGATTCTTCACCCCCACAAGACAAAACGAGCGTTTAAAAAGATTCAGTGACACCGACTGTGGAAGGAAAAAGGAGATTGATGGCTTCAAACTCTGCAGGGGGTGGATGATATAAAAGGAAAACATTACACTATATTGTAATCCAAGTCAACAGTCAAGCGGTACACAAGTACTTTGTGAAGCTTTGATACTGCATCAGAACGTTTGAACAGGTAATTTTGTTGCATTTTCATCTGAAAGCATAAAGTACAAAATAAAGCAGTAACCAGCTTTTTACCTAATAATAAGATTTTGTGTGTTTTGATATTGCGACGTCCCGAGGGGGGAAATTAACTTTTTCAAAAGGTCATTTTGCACCGGGAGAAGAGACCCTACAGAACCAAACTCATTGATCGCTCCTCGTAGGGATTTTAGTGTCCTGCTCAAGGACACTCCAGCAGGGACTTGGCTGTCATGAGCGCTTGAATCTGGGCCGTTTGGGTGAAGGATGGTCGCACTAATTTCAAGTGCTTTTTTTTTTTTTTTGGCTCTTTTCGTATCCTTGCCAGTGTGCCTCTTCCTCTGTCACTAGGTATAAAAACATTTGGTTTCGGAAGGGCTCATTAAAGACGTCTGCTGTAAGGGTTGACCTGAGGTGCAGAAAATAGAAGCTGTTTCTTTGAAAGTTAGCTTATGTCTTTTTGTTATGTCCTCGTGGGACGACAAAGAATCATCAGAAGTCTGTTCAGATACAAAATAACAACACTGTTTTATTATTTCAAATACAATGCCCTAACCAGAAAACACTCTGCTCTGTTATGACAGATTTATAGAAATACTATAATCCCACAGCTAAATATCAATGGACTCATCCATTAAACATACGCCTGGTTAGCCATAAATGTATGATTATGTGCCTATATGCCTCTTGTGTAATGAATTGTATGTTTCGTGCACCTTCAAGTAAAGTCCATCAAAATGCATTGATTCAGTGGTGCATTATGTATGAAGATAAGGAAGGATGTATAAAAAGAAAATATTATGAGCACTTCCAGAATAACAGAGAGATAGATACATGCATAAAAGCTATATATCACATAATAATAATAATAATAATAATAATAAACATTTTTACTTGAGAAATGGGATTCGTGGCAGCTAATGAGGTTTGTGTTATTATAGTAGCAAAGAATCTTAATCATTAAATTAATCAATTGTAAATTGGTCAATTACTATAATAAAACTATTATTATAGATAAAATTCTAATCATAGATGTAAAAGTTCAAACTAGCTCAAATGTCAGCAGTATTTGTGATTAATAGGTTGCAGTATTGCTACAGATCTTCAGGCCAAAAGTTATGAATCCAATTCGAATTAAACCTGAGCAAATTGTCCTAAAGCTTTTATAGATTTAGGTCTTTAACAGTAATGTGAAAAAAGGTTTGCAAAGTTATAGCTTAAAAACTCCCATTTGAAGGTGTTAAACCCACAAGGCAGCATCCACTGTCGTGACTAATCAATAATTTATGTCCACGTTTAAATGTTCCAAAGCCTTCCAAATATCTACTTCATCTTTGGCGTTATTTTCTGGGGCTCAAACGTTGTCAAGACAACATTTTTTTTAGTTTTTGCAGATGTGCGTTCAGCCTTCGGACTATTAAGACCACAAACGGCACAAAATTTCATCAGTAAACCGTTCTCATGAACTTTAAGGGTGGATTTACTGTAAATCTTGTCTCTACTATATTTTATCATATGCTCATGGAGATCATAAGTAATCCATTCTGGATGCCCAGCTCAGTTTCTGAGTCCTTTTTTTTTTCTCTATTCCTGTCCAACTTCATCAAATAAACATTAACCTGTCAAGATGTCTCTGGAGAACAAAGGACTTCTCGTTTCTTTTGGTCTTTTATTCCACCATCAAAATCACCGTTACATTTTAAGTCACTCGTTTCAGGATACCATTATGAAGCCAAAGATGTTTAACCAAAACTGAAATGATGACGTTTGAGATATGGTTCACATTTGATATGAAAAAGCTCAAATGCTTCACTGTCAAGCAAATAAATAATTTATTGACACTTGGGATTCAGTTCCAGCATTTCTCCATACCAGTGCAAAGACGGTTTAGATGTGTGACTCAGGATTTTGGGCTGCATTGTAAAGACTGGCGTGGCTGTGAGTCTGTATCTTTATCTCCTTGTATCACAGCAGAACATCTGTATATTTCACTGTCTGCATCCATTCTGCCCTCACTGTGCTATGCAACAGATTCTATACAGCATTTGACTGTTTAGTTGCACAAGCTAATCATGCGGTGATAAACTGCTTATCTGAAAGTGAGGTAGGGTCTGGGAAGAGACGCCAATCCGGAAGTGTCTTAAACCTGCATCCTTTCTAAAGGCCAGCAGGGAGCAGCTCCATTGGCTGCCATTTAAAAACAGATCTCATTGTAAGGAGTCTTACGGCGAAACAGTTTCCTCATGAGTTTATGCTATCAGTTGGTAGTTTTAAGTATTCTTACATGCAACATGATGTTTAAATGGTTCATTTACAAATCATGGTCCCATTAAAGGGGGAATAGCTATCTTGTGATTGATAAGTCATTCTCAGTGAGTCTGTCCGGTGCAACACACCGGGCTCACAAAACTTAGATCGAACTGCATCAAGATTCTGTTCTGTATATTGGGTGGTGGGTATACAGGGTGTCATTGTTTTTCCTGCTTGAAACTGAGTCGAAACCAAGCACAGCCCAGCTTGCACTGTTACCCAACACCTTTACGGTTTTATATTCAAACATGGTCACTTCTGGCTCCACAAAACCAAGATGGCAACATCCATAATGCCAAAATCATTGTCCACAAACCATTGGGTGGTGAAATTACCCTTGTCACAAAATGAATTCTGGGAAATGTAGGATATCATTAGCTCGTGTAGAAGACTTTGTGATGTGATCGGTGTTTTTCACGAAAGCCTTGCTAAACACAATTTAAAAAGTCTTTCCTGCACTTCACACAGACACAAGCTTCACTTACATCCTTTTTTCCTTTTTTTTCAACTCTTATCTCTTATCCCAAGAAACTAATGCAGGTTAAAATGCATTGCATTGCTTATGTGGCTGCGGGCCACTTCATTTATAATGCATTGAAGCTTCTTTTAGTGGGCAGCTGGTAGCTGCAACTGGGAATTTCCAACATAGAGATCACCAGGCAGGTGGTAGTTGGAGCCCCTGGAAAGTACTAGCTGACTGGTCGACTGTACCTTTGCAGCAACCATGGCCCCATAGCAGACATCCATCAGCCATCGATGACCTGAAACCAATCCATGCTCCTATTTTTTGACCCTGCTTATTTCTTTCCTAGACCTCAGCGGACATTTTGATTTTGTCCCCTCCTGGTTACTGTCACCTCTCTGTACTGACTCCACAGACACCACTTTCTGGTTTGGAACAGAGTGTGGCACTGGGTCATTTTGTGACAACTGCTTATTAATGAAAGTAGGGCAGGTTGTTTAAGGTGCCTCTGGGTTTGCTGTCCTTATACAGTAGGGACAAAAACAGACTTTAAACAAGGATCTGTTGTACTGAGGATGATCACAGTTTTTCAAATAGCGTAAAGAATGCAATCAGCTTCTTGCTTTATAGGACTAACTATCCTGAGTCTATGACAAAATGCTTATGGGTGTAGTTTTGACAAGCAGGGTGGTGTTTTGTTGCGATGCTCTCAGGATAACATACGACAGAGTGATAAAGGATGACTAGAAGACTGTTAACCACCATATTGGGTTTTATTAAAAAACAAAAAAGGCCAATTTTTAATATGGTCGTAATCCTAACAGTCAAAACACTGAGAGGGTTTTTCTTAAAAAGCATTTCTTGACCTCTTCTCTGGTATCTTTCTTTGCCATGTAATATTTCTGCTGTATTGCTCTAACTTCAGTTTTTTATTCAGATTAATCACTACCCCATCTTCAGTTGATATCCCCATTGAAAATAATTAGCATGGAAGCTCAGGTGTGGAGATATTTCTTTGTACTGGTCACAGTTGATTATGCAACATAGTATATCCCGTAGAAATGTTGCTGGACGTCTGCCACAAGTTGTTGCTCAGCAACTGTTGTCATATCACCGTCCATGTCATAATCCCAAATGAGGCTCTAGGTGACCAAGATTTATTGCAAACACTCATATTAGAAAATGTATTAAATAGTAAAGGAAATGGAAATGTCAGTTCGTTGATCCATCAGGTTGGTCGATAGAGTAAAATGTCTCCGAAATTTGTGGGTGGGTTCCTATTAAACTTCATGGAGTGGGTGCAGTCTGTTCAAGGCCTAATTCCAAAACAATGTTTTTATAGAACTGCTGTAAAGACTCGACTCTTGACTGATCTGAAAGGATGCAGCCTCAACCCTCTTTTTGCCATTGAGACCAATGTATCAGACTTTTGTCAAGAAGATCACTTTCCATCACGTTCTATTCAATATGCTTTGAATAGAATTTCTCTCCGGCTCAAAGAAAAGTGGATGAGTTGGCTCAACATCAAGGGGTGCAGCTAAGTGGCCGAGGGTTGGCAATCAAGCATTCAACAATCAAACATTCATCCAACCATCCATCAAGATGTATCTATGCAGTAAGAAGTCAGTTTGAGGTACAAGCTTTTATTTGTAAAATAAAAGTGCTTGTTTGCTGGAATCAGGCAGGGGACAATTTAAAGAATTGTGCTTTTAAAACCAGAAATGGGGGAACATGTGGTTTAATGTGTTCCTTTGAACAAAGACTATGTCCAATCTATTAAGTTTATATGCAAAAATGTAAAAACAGTACTTGGAACTCCAAAATGAACCTTTGAAACACTTGAATATTGTATTATAAGTTAATGTGACTGGTGGATAATGGAAACTGAGTTAATTTGCCAAAATTTCTTAAAAAATCAAGTCAGGCCAAATTGAAAAACATACTGAAGTTACCCTTTCCCTTACCCTGATCTGAAAATGACGTCCAGTAATGTTATGAGTAAGGAGGTTAACACCTCTCATAAAAACAAAATACTACAACAATAAAACTGCCTTGTAATACCCCTCATTGTCTTGAGAATAAAATCCTCTGACACTCACACACTCATAGCATCATCCTGTGAAGCAGTTGCCAGAAGGTGAAGACTGGGATTATCTTGAAGTGGCAGTTAGTGGAAACTAGAGATCGAAAGAAAACCAGGAATCTGAGCACCTATGAAGGCAAGGCCCATTTTGGTCACCTACTTGTAGATACTTGGGGCGTAAGGCATTATTTAATAACACTGATGTTATGAGTCTCTCCTCATCGCATCCACATCTACATCTAATTGATATTTTAAAGCCTTCATCATCATAATTAGCTTTTATTATTCATTTAAGACCATTACACCTATTCTTGCTTTAGACTAATAATACATTTTACCAACAACTGGTGTCCCCACCATGGTTTGTACACCCAGCCATTTATTTATTCATCAGGAGTATCAGATTCAACTGAAAAGTCACAGATACGTCTCCCGGCTCCTTGCTTCAAATCCACATTCTGCCTGGATGATATTCCCTGGGATCCCTCTTCAGATTGCTGTATGACAGGGATGTCCTCTGAAGCAGCCCGCTCACGCTGCAAATCCATGCTCTGCACTGCCCGTCCACTGCGTAAGATAACACCCCGACGTGAACACAGCGCCTCTACTAAGGAGTCTATATTTATTCATCGTTGATATCTGATATAGTTCTATTCAGGGTTTTTATATGATATATGATGTCGGGTTTTTTTTTTTATTTGGTACCGAGGAGAAATTCTAAACCTGTTTTTCTCTGGAAATCCCAGGTATCTTTAAGGGTATGTGCTATACGACTAAATCGTGATAAGCTAAGGGGGATGTGCTTCTACAGTAAGCTTCTCCCTGAAGGGTCAAAAGTCAGATGTGAAAGTGAGTCCATGGTAAACCTCTGCTTACCATGGATGTTTCCACCCCGCCTCCCTGTTACTTTCCTCCTCAATGACCTTGCCATCTCATTTAATAACTGACCCTGCAGGAACCACAGGAGCATCTTTCCATTTTTTTATGCTGAGACTGAACATGGGAGAGAGAAAACTGCTTATTCACAAGATGTAGCCGTATGTAAATTGACTTCATTTTTTTATATATATATTTATATTATTCCAAGGTACAGAAATTCATCCAGGAATTTGTGTTTTTTTTTTCCTTGGCCTCACTTGAACCAGTTTTTTATGAATACATAAAATAAATTCTATGATTTTCATCAGATTTCCACCTGAAACACTGATTTATCTTTTGATTTTTGAATCATTTCTGGTGGGGAAAGCATTTCCCTCATTATTCTTAGAGCACATGTGGAAAGCTACCTGGATAAATCTCCTTCATGACACTCCCCTACGCTCATTCTGTAATAAATTGCTTTCCATTTACTGATAGCCAACAACATGACTCATGACTGATATGTAATAATAATCTGCTTTCTTTTTGCGTGGAAGCTCCAATGCATCATACATCTGAATCATGAATAAATAAGCAATTTACAAAAGTAGTATGTTAAAGTATGCCTACTGTATAAGTGAGCGGCAACATTTCCCAGACATGTCTGAAGGAAAACAATACAGAAAAAACCTCAACTTGCAGAGGTGTTGACAGGTGTCATGTAGTTTATTGCGTTGAAATAAATGTAGAAAATGTTCCCTACGTTCATTCTCCAGGTTAAGTGACAGGCAGTCACTTATTTCCAAGCTGTCTCTTCACTCAAGCAGCTAAACTCACCTCAAAGAAACAAGTCCTTGATAATTCACCCTCTATACTGTGGGTACATTGAACTGACAGCATGTCGTATGACTGATTTATGCTTCAAATGTTTTTTTTCTTTCTCTGGATTGAAAGATCTGCACCCCGACTTTCTTTGCCATACTAGGAGACAAGCACATGGTGTCAGTTTGACACTCTCTGTGAAATTAGATCCAGCTCGTGTGAAGGACAATTCCTCCGTTGCTGCTTTCTCTTCAGTGAAGTAAAGTAACAGATGGTGTATATACCTTGACAAGGGTTTGAGGTTCAACCACTTTGATTTTATTTTTTATATATATACTTTTTTTTTAACTAAACGATATGTGATACATTTAATTTCTGACAGCGCAGTTTGTACAAGAACCACAGAGAGTTATTACTATATCCCTGAAAGTTTATTCCTCTTCCATAGCAGATGTGCACATGACAGAGGTCTATTGAACACCTGTTCAACCCACAGTAGACTCGTTCATCAACCCTGTCTCAGAGAAATTATGCTTATATAGCACTAAATTGGTTTCACAATTACACTGACGTGGAAAATGTGAATGAAGTGCCACATCTATGTAGCACACCTAAATCACAGAGAAGTCGATGGAAACACCGAGGCTCGTGGTTCACCTCCAGACTCCCATCCATGATTGGGGATGGCCAGTAGAAGCTCTTTGGATAAGGTTAGGTAAAGAATTAGAAAATAAATCAGACCAAGATCAAAAGTTTAGCTTTTAGAACCATCCAATCAAAGGCATCAACTAATGTAGCTCCCCTTCGACATGACAATTAACTAAAAAACTATATTTCCCATTGACCAAATCAAATGGATCTCAAGTGTTTTTGTAGTCCCTGACAGACATATCTAATGCTGGGTATTGTCCAACGGATGCATTATTCCAATTTTAGATTGACCACTAACCACTGGACTGTGGGAGGAAGCCAAAGACATGCGGGTTAATTGGTGAGTCTCAAATTCCCTGTAGGTGTGAATGTGAGTGTGAAGGGTTGTTTGTCTCTATGTGCCCTGTGATGAACTGGTGACTTGTCCAAAGTCAGCTGGGATAGGCTCCGGCCCCACCGTGACCCCGATGAGGATAAGCGGTTACAGTAATTCTATTCATGGTAACACATTTGTTAAAGGGTAATTAAAAGAAAAATGTTTATCAACATTAATATTAGATGACATTAATTTAGACTCCTTAAGTATGTTCATAAAACCAGGATAATTATTGTATTCAGAATATTGACTCATTATTGAGATCATTGCAAACAAGGATTCAAGAATTCAAGGATTCAAGGAGTTTTATTGTCATTACAGCACATGTAAACATGGGATGAAACGAAATTGGTTTCCCCTGGTCCCGGAGCAGCCCGATATCAAAAACACATCTGTGGTGGGGGTCCAGGGGTCCAAACACACAAACATTTATGACAAAATTATGCAACCAGACAGAAAGGTTTGTCCAAATTGGAAGACACGGCGAGGAGATTATTCTTGGCCTCTGGGTTCGAGGTCTCATGTAAACACAAGCGTACAGGTCAATACCTGTTCACACATATCAATCAAATATAATTGATTCTAAATTAAAAGAAGGATGTATTCCTGGTCAGTGCTATGAAACTAGTCCTTAATGCCACTAATGCCAATTAAACCTTTCTCATGTACAAAGATCCAGCTGTGTTTGTTTGCACCTTTTTTATTCAGTGGAAACAAGAATCCAGAGTGGAGCCTGCCTCGATTTCACAAACTGAGGCACACACACACAAAAAAAAAAAGTTTCTTTTGAAGGAGAGTAATTTGTTTTGTTTAGACACCGTGCTGCTGCAGGAAAAATGAATCATATGAAAAATGTATGGACCTTAGGTCTCTTAGAATTACCTGCCAGAAAATGTTTCATGACTCATAATATGCAAACAGCTGAAGGGGAGGTATATTCAGCATTGGGAGGTGCTTCTTTGCATATAGTAGCTCAAATAATGCAAGAAAACAAATATTTGTTGATGAGTCAGTCAGTCAATCAATCACCCAAGTGAGGTTATGTGTAGTGAGGTGTTTTCTCTTGCAGAAAGTCCCTGAACATCCTTTACACTCTTATCTCCCATCCATGATTCATCAGCATGCTCCCGCTGTAGTGCCATCCAGTTGGGGAGTTTTCAATCGTCAGCATCAGTGTACGTGTCTATGCATCCTTATACGAGGGGCTGCCCATGAAGTGCTCAGGCCACGTGACTCGCCATATTCTGTGGTTATTACTACTTTCTCCGGAGTAAGCCCTTCTCTACCAGGCAGAAGAAATGAGATTTAAACAGCAGAAAGCTCCAGGGTCAGAGCGCCTTGTTAAACTCCTCCATCAGACTCTGTCAAAGGGAACGTAACAGCAGAACCAAAGGAAATGACTTTGGGGCTAAATTGAAAGTACATACAGTGGCTAAAAGCTTGTGTTGCATGAACGAGCTTAAGAATGCTAAAAAGTGAATCCTTGTACTGTTTATTATTAATGCAGATTTCCACACCATGAGCACTGCAATCATTTCAGATTCTTGAATCCAGGGTGGGCACAGGGGAAAAGGGAAGAAAAGCGAAATAACGGTACAGAGTTTAAATGCCTAATAATATTGAGAGAGATCTTTTTATAGTCATTTGGAAGACAAATCAATATCTAATCTCATGGAGAGTGATCAGGTTTCATTTCACCGTGTGCACTCTTTTTCTTTTTTACAATAGTTGAGCCGAGCTTTGGCCAACTTTCTTTTCCTTCCTACAGGAACATCTTGTGGCCTTTCAGGTAAAAGGAGAAAAACATCCGAGGGGGGGGAAGTCTACTTTGATGTCAAGTTGCCAGCTCTGACATCCTTTCTTTCTTTAAGCTGATTCTCGGGGTTATGCAGCTTGAGACCGATCTGATCTGCTCCCAGAGATTCCTCTTATTTTTCCTCCACTACAGCATATCAGCCTCGCTGAGTTTTCTGATATCTCGTTGCAACACCTTGATGTTGCTGAACTCCACCGCCTTCCCTGCAGTTGTCTGCAAAATTGTTTGCCACGTCCCTCGCCGGGTCAACAAGAATGGGGCAGTGAATAGATAGACTGCCTACAAGTGCGGCGAAGAAGAGATTGTGAACAAAACCCTGTTATGTTTAATTTTAAGGGATGACAGTGATTATTAATCTATAACGGCACTTGGAACAGGCACAGGCAAATTTGAAACACAAATCAGCGTTGTTTCAAAGCAATTATGTGGATGATAATCTCCTGCATTAATAAAGTGGCTGAATAAATACAGTCCAAATGCTCACTGGATACTTAAGGAAAGACTTAGCGGGGCATCTTTAGCTACAGGCAAGCTTGAGGAGATTTTCCATTAGCCTGTGCCGCAGCATTAAAGTCCTACTAAAGAAGAATAATAACAGACACACAGAACAAATCGAAAGACAATTACCAAGTCTACCCCGATTTAAATGCAAAGCAAACACACTGTACTTCTCTATGTGCTACGTTAAGCTCATGTTGAGGATTTGGACTGTTTCATTGGGAATTTCTAGCATGACGTTTAGTGGGTCAGAATTTATTTTTATTTTTTTTGCACTATACATGAATCTTCATATGAGCAGCAATCTCACATTTACCCCACCGAGCACCAAATGTATCATTTCCACTGTCACCTTTATTTCCTCAAGGGAAGCACAGTGTGAATATCCCCCTTAGCTGTTCTGTGGGGGATTACAAAAGTAAACTGCAGCTTTACGGGAACAGGAGAGGTCACCGCGGCAACCCCTATCCCCTCCCTCCCTTCCTCCTTCCATCCATCCCTCCCCACCTCTTCGAATCCTTTGGACTTCTCCTTCCCTCTCGCTTCATCACTCTATTGCACAAATGCATCCTGCCACTGATGGTCTCACCTGGGACTCGTATGTGACCTCCTCGTCTCACTGTGCAAGGACAGAGCCGATACAGTGCAGAGCGGCCCCTCTGGAAAACCAACAACACGAGATCTGTCCTACATAGACGCAGGAAACATGTCCCTACATATACCTATCTGGGTGTTAAGCAGCCTGGACTGATGAGACGAGGCTTGACTTTTGGAGAGGCATGGCCATGATAAAATGATATAAAAGTAGTACATAATTAAATGTATACATTTCTGCACATTGTGCATTTTCTGGACTGGACGATAGCGACAATGCAATGCTGGGTTGACTTGACCTACTACCGATGAGGTGTTTTGTCCCAGTGTGTGTGTTATTTTTATGTTGTTATTGGGTTACTGTGTGACAGTAAACTGTGTTTTCAGAGTTCCAGTCAGGTCCCAGCTCAACAATTGTTGGGTCGGGTTCATCAGTCAAATATTTTATATTCATCTTAGTCTACCGTACATAGAGCATAAAAACCCTCACATATGTGCCCACGCATAGTAAATATACATCCCTAACAAATCATACTTTAATGGCAGATGTGCCAGAGCTTAGCGCAATAACAAAACAACCCTACTATTAGTTTGTTTGCTATCCTGGTTTGGCATCCTAGACTCTACTGGTGTCTTAGTAAAAGTAACCATACATTTGATAAATTTGATAAAGGTAATTAAATACAGAAATCGCAATGATATTTATATTTCACCAAATGAGGCAGCGGTTCACAACTTTTTTTGGCTTTTGGCCCATTGCGTTAAAAAAAAATCAGTATCTAGTCCGGGCACTTTGTTTTCCAAGTCTACGAGTTGTTTGCAATTCCACCAAACAGAAATTCCCCAGAAGATTTGATTAAAATGATTATTCGAGGCATAAGTAAGAGAAAGGAGAAGAGAAAAGAGCAACCTCTCAAAAGTGAATTCAGATTTCTGAAGCAGAACTTCTTCTTCTTCGCTCTCATTACTCAGAACCCTTCAGATTTATCGGTCGATCCCGTGGAGAGGGCCCAACCCCGAGGTTTTGTTTGCATAGACAAAGAAATGCAGTTACCCTACGTGGTGCATTAAAAATGTTTGGGGTCAGATAACCCCAATGCATGTGAAAAATGTATTCATTCATTCTCATAAGATTAGTCATTAAGTGTCAATGTAACAAAACATTAGGTATATTATTGATCTGTTAAAAAAGGTCTATGTTCTCTAAAATAAACATACAGATGTTTTGAGGGTCTAAGGTCTAAGGATCAGGTATTACCAAGAGTAAAAGCAAGTTTTTATTTCACTTATTTTTTCCATATTTCCAGAGACAGGTAAACATAAACCCCCCGGTGCTGTTTTGTGCTCTTGATGCCCTTAACCGCCTGGACCTTCCATTAGTAACCTCAATATTTCAGCAAGAACAAGTTGGTGCACCAGAAAAATCCACAGCAGCCTCCCTTCAATGCCGATTCAATAAAACGGCTAACATATTAATAAGAAGAAGACAATAACCAACCTCTGTTCATTGAACTGTTTCTTCTAAACAAATTTGCTAAGGGCAATAAAAATTAACCTTTTTAACAAAAATGTATTGGGATTCGTCACAGGAGTGACATTCGCAAACTAAAAGTAACAGCACGTCGCTGAAATAATGTCCTTAAATCTGATTTGAAAAGAACAGCTCTCCTGGCTTGAGGAGATTTTGTGTGCTGGGACAGGAATCAGAAAAGAAAATAATGAAATTACAAGAACAGAATCTGTTTGGGGAAACAGTCCCACATGTACAGTACATAATAAGAATCAGCAGCATCTCTTTAAAGCTCTCAGGGATATAAACATCTTCGGGCAAATGGGGATGCTCACAGACGATGTCAAACCAAGGTAAAAATTCAGCCTAGGGCCATTGTCTCTCCATTTTCTATTCTTTATTCTGTGCTTTAACGAGCGATGTCTGAGCCTTGATTTTTAAATCTCTAATGAATGTTTCGAGTAAATCCTCTTGCTTCTGGGCGTCAGATATCACTGTTACACTTCTTTCATACTCCCATTGTTTCAATTAAATTGGCACCTGGTTGACTTGAGTGATTCACTAATCAGTTATTGAACCTATTTGCACATCCTAAAAGGTCCAGGTTATTGAAAATATGGAGGAGTTGGATTTTTATTTAATTTTGATCAAACTAACTTTTAGCGTTCTGAACTAAAACGTCTTCATTAGAGATTCTTCATACATAGAGATTCGACATATGTAAATCATATTCTAGCAATATCTGTAATTTAAATTTAAAATGTTAAAATCCATTCTCAAACATAGACTATGCCTTTAGTTATTCAACAGATCTTCTGCAGGTCTTGTTCTACAGTCTACATGTATACTCAAAGGGTTTAAAGCCTTTGCAGGTCCGGCTCAGAGACGGTGCAATGACCTTTTTAAAAAATCACTTCTTTTCATTGATTCCATTTATGACATTTTAGTTTGTTTTACTCTTGCTGGGTTTTATAATGTCTTTGTTTTTATGGCTGAAAATTTCATTTTATTCACTTTTTAGTTTAAATGCGGTTTTGAAAGATGCTATATAAATGACAATTATTAATATTATTATAGCAGGGTGTATACCAGGATGTAACACATCCAACTCCAGCCCCTTGCGAACATGATAGGGACAAATAGTTATGGAAAATGAATGCATGGATATTATCATCATCATCATTATTATTAAAGTTTACTTAACCAAACTTTGATCTTTAATCATCTGCTGGTCCAACAGGGTACTGTAATTATCCCTACAGCCTCTAGTCAATCATTAAAAGTAAAAAATGTGCTGCTCGTTAACACTTCTTCTTTTTTTTAAAGGTTCTTAAACGCAGGTCTAATCGTCTTTCTCTTTACACAGCATCTGACACCGCCATCCAAAACAAACACACACTCTGCCAAGGTGGAATGTTGATGGCGCTGAGGAGAAGGAGGTTATGGGCAGAGCTGTGGCTGTGAATTAAAGAACCATTAGAACAGAAGCATTTTCCTGCAACTTCCCAGGGACCAGGCAAGGCAGTTCGTTAAGCAGAGAGTCTCGGCTCGTGACTGACTGCAGCAGACCCTCGCTCTCCGCACACTGTTCGCTCTGTTTGATGATGAGAACAGTGCTGTAGCTCCGAGCCGACCCTTTCTTCTTCATTACGCACTCAGGCGTAACTCAGGATTAGCCTATAGAGTCTGTAGAAGTGACTGGCTGTTGAAGGCAGAGTCACTTTGAGCAAATGAAGCCATAAATATGTTTTTGTGAAAGGTGTGTTTTGGGTTTATTCCATAAAACTTTGCAAAAAAAAACCAAAACAAACAGCAACAACAAGTGATGGCTTTGGAAAACAGTTTACTGCTGTAGCTGAAGCAAAAGCATTTGTCCCCTTCAAAAATGCACTTTTGAATCAGTTCAATCAGCAGCGCAGCCATCTATCACGGCAGCAGTAAACTGACGTAGCCACAACACCGGCTCATTCCAAGATGTCTGGAGAAAATCAAGTTAGAGACTGCTGAATGGAGCACAAAGTCGCAATTGGATTGGTCGCAAGTTTGAGGGGAGAAAAGAAAAAAAGTTTCTTCCGCCCACGGAGGAGGCTCTTCTGGTTTGTTTATTGGACTGGACAGGGCAAGTTCTCAATTATTACAATGCAATATGTGGTACTGAACACCGCCTGCCAATGTGACTCAAAAATAAAAACACAACAGCAAACTTTCAATCAAGCCTGGATTCAGTTTTGCCTGTAGTTTGCTTGTTACAGCAGATATAGCTGTACATCACCTTATCACACTCAGAGGTAATGCTGCAAACAGGCAGGTAAAAGTAGGTTTTACCAAGCGTGTCTGACAGTTAACATCACAATACATGGGGAAAAAAGATTGTATTATAATATAATTCTGATATCAATAATGCCAGATCGGTTTGTTTGGATAAATGCAGGAGGAATTAGACGGCAAAATGTAGAGAGAACAAGATTTGTCTCTAAACAACACAGGGATTATTCTGTGATGTTTAAACACCGTTTTTATTATTGTGCAAAGGTCACAAAATGTTTTAATATTGAAACCATCCTTTATTACAGAGAAAGAAATGAAAGATAATGATGAGGCGAATGAAGATCTCAGTCATGAGGGGAAAAAAAACTCACAGAACAAGTTTATATGAGTCATTAAGGAGGCTCTGGGGAATTATAACAACCAAGTCAAAGGCGTGAAGTGTGAAAACAGGATGACTATTCTGATGAATCCAAGCTAGATAACACCTAATATCACACAGACATGCTAGACATTATTAAGTGCAATCCTCTACGGGATCATCTGAATCACTTTGATGGACATTTCAAATAATGCCCTTAGAACAACAAGTGAAAAGTATAAGAGACAAGAAAGGACAAACAAGACTCGATGGAAAAAAACCTGGTTTGTCACATACGCATTGCATAATGCACTTGGGTAATCTTGTTTAGACAAAGTGTGAAAACTGACGACCATGAGAGCAACAAGAATGATGACGCTTTCATCAAAGCCGTCGCTGAATTATTCAGTCAAATTGATGAGAGTTCATAAAAAATGTAAGTCTTTGACATAGTGCCGCCTTTCTGACAGACGCAGAGAAGTGACTGTGGAAAAGCTCCTTTGAAACACTGATAAGTCCTTCATTATTAAACATCTCTAGGGTTTGCTCTTTTTGAAATTAAGAATTAGTGAGGGACACTTGAAGTCATGTCCTGGTCCGCTCTGACAAAAATCTAATTTGTCATACGATATTTTGCCATGACGTTCAAAAACAAGCTCCAACACGACATGGAGGCTGTTTCTGTCTTACATGATGCATTTCAAATATAATTCAAATTTGCCCTGAAATAAGCGTTTTATATCAAAGCCAGTGCAGAGTTAGTTTGGAGCATCCAATTTCAAATCAAAACTTCCTCTTTGCCCTCGTTCCATAAAAAGTTCAAAGCGCCGTTCTTCCTCATTTCCTCCAAACTCTTTAATCATTATGCCCAGTTTTAGTATGTCGAACTTAACATTGTGGGTATTATTTTTCACATAGGCAAAACTTTCTATGACGCCCATGTATATAGATTCTTATACT
Organism: Larimichthys crocea; assembly: GCF_000972845.2. NCBI lineage: Eukaryota > Metazoa > Chordata > Actinopteri > Sciaenidae > Larimichthys > Larimichthys crocea. Next base: position 1,141,894 of record NC_040033.1, read on the forward strand.
ACATTATAAACCTACTTGTTATGCATGATGAGGTGCAATCTATAACTAGTTATGAGCAGTCACAGTAAACATGGTGAAACCTCATACTACGTTATACGATACTTAAAAACTCTGATGATACTACTTATAATACATTGTTAGAAGTGTTACAAGTATGTTTGTATGCAATACGCGTGGATTATGAACATTTAATTTAATGACATAAACGCAGGCATCTATAATGACTTTAGATTTTTTAAATCTCAAATGCATGAATAGATAACTTGGATAACAAATGCATGAACTGATGGAAACTTAATTTAAGTTTTGAAATGATAACTCTAACTGCGATATTGAATGGCAGTACATGCTGATGGAAAGACTAAAGCAGAAGCATATTAGTATCTGCAGTATGTTTCCTACCGCACAAAAGTGTTGTTGGAGAGTACTCTTCATCATTATCACCAAAACACCAAATGTGGGAGAGTCACGTAGGAACACCTTTCCGGCATTTTATGTTGGTTGTGCCAATTTATCACCGATCTCTGTGATACGCTGTGTGTGGATATATAAGTCCACTGAGTTAGGAGCAATTTGAGATTCATTTCCAGAGAAAAAAAACATGATTTATGGAGTTAATTTGAATCTGCTGCTAAACCTCATGGATCCCTCCTGCAACATGCTGCAGCTCCAATTAAAAATTCTAATTATGATGACCAACATATGGGTTCAATAGAGTGCATATTCTCAGTCTCGTAGAGCTGCAGACCCTAAGGCAATGAAGGTAATCTCTCATTAGTTCTGTGCACACTACCCAAGTCACCACTTCCTACATAGGCAAAATAAAAGTGCATCAACCAATATTGTTCACTTATTGCCCAGTAATATCAATTAAATACACGTATTTTTATGATCTGAGAAGTAATGGCTCCCTTTTTTCCCATTAAAAGAAAACTTCATTAAATTGCAGTTTTCACCGACTATAATTGAAGATTAAAATAACACAGCCAAAATTCATATTCAGAGCTGTAAAATTATGAAAAATGAGCTGCATAGGAAGGTAACAAGTGAGTCTTGCTCAGACTTTCACAGTGCAAATATGCAGGGATTATGTTGACTGTCCGCTGCCTGAGCACTGAACCTTGGAAGTGTGGCCTTCTGGTTACAGCTCAGTCCCTGAAATGTGCTGATAATAACGGCCAACAATCACTCCTCAACAGTGGTTCGGCTTTGTGGAATAACCACATCATCACGTCATGTCTTGATTCTTTAAAATGTTTTACACTATATCCTCTTTAGTAGAAAGTAGATGCACAAACAGGCATCTTTTTTCTTTTCCACAAAGCTGTCAGTTTCGGTGCAGCTCACATTGCACAAGTTCCTCTGAGATTTACTGTTCGTTAGGCTCATGAAGTGGCCATGTGTTGGCACCTTCTGCACACTGTTCTGCCGGACCCATATGCTCTAGCACAGGCTATTATGTCTGAATGACAATTAAGCTTCTTGACATGTAGATGAAGAGGTTGTTGGAAGGCACACTCTGCCATGACACGGTCGATGGCGGCATTTCTTTATCTGGTGTATATTTTTCCCATGTGGAAAAAAACAAACAAGAAATAATTGGATTTGCAGTACGATTTAATGTTGAAAACATCCAACAGTTGGACCACTCTCTGGTGATCACGTCAGAGGAATTTCCTAATCCAATCCAGATATGTTTTGGGGATCTTAAAAAACACTTGCAACCCTGTTCCCAGAGATATTCTGTGGGAGGTATGGAGGACTCAGGATCTGCTGCCGTGTCCTCCTACAGAGCATGGACAGAATAACAGGAACTTGCAATATAATGCCATGAAACAGCAAAAACTATGATCTCCGACCACGAAAATGACCATATCTTTCTGATATGGTGACATTTCATTCGTCCTATAATGTCCACCACCTGTATGTTGTTATATTGTGCCTAAAGATTTTAAAACCACTAAATGTAAATCCTGTTTTCCAGCTTGGGGCGTGTATCTCATAGATGTTCTTAAGCACATTCTTAAAAACACAGTAGACTGGTTCCATTTGTGTATTTCATTTGTCTCGACTTGAATTCAAGCCACATGTGTAGTGTCTGGCATTCAGAGAGAATCCCTCAGAGAATAATTATTGTCTTTAGTGCGACGGATTTTAATTTTGTTTGCTTTGCAGTACGGCTCCATGGAGAGTTTCACTGTTCAATTAGATAGTTCACACGTCTCAAATAAAAGGAAAGGTTTAAGAAGTGAGGGACCTAGATTGTAAAAGGAGGATTGTGTAATTTACACTGTGTATAAGGTGCAAGTTTCCTGTGGAAAACATATTTAATTAAAGAAGGAAAGAAGAGTAAGACTGGAGCACAGTGAGCAACTCTTTATCAGACCTAATTCTCCATAGATTGTTGTGATGCTGCTCTAATTGCTTAATCATGATGGATTTGACAGTAATTGTCACAGCCGTCATGTTTCCATGTTCTGTCAAGCGATTCAGGACTATAAATTGAGGGAATTCATCATGAAAGTGTGAAAAAAAAACCATTTCAATGATCATTTTGTCTTCCCTTTGTCACTAATTAGACATAAACAACAAACAAATAATTGAGTAGCAAACTGGCTTCTGAAATGTAACTTTATGTCAGTATATACCTCAAAGACATCTGAGTAAGTAAGCAATGACAGCCAGAACGTACAGAGACACACTGGCGATATCTCATACCCACACAACAATCCATGTGGCATCTTTATGACATGCCATCAAGTATAAAAGGACATGAAACGCCACTTTAAACTTAAACAAATCTAAAAAAACGCTTCTATTATTGAAACCCAGACACCGAAATAGCAGCATCTGTCTGTGCAGCGCACAAAACAAGTGACAAGTGCTGCATCTTTGCAACATGCAACAATCATTCAGAGGAGTGGAGATCATAAAGGTGCTACGTTTACTCTGAAGCTCATCGGGGGCGCAGAGCTCACGGCAAAGGTAATATCCTGGCTCCGCCGAAATTGTTGAAGACGCGGCTGTTAAAGCACCTGTGGGAGAATTCGCTCCCATTACCAAAATCTCATTAGCTACATCACCGGATTTTGGCATCACAATGAAATGATGCGTGCTCGCGAAGTTTCATTTTAAATTATTCATTGTTTGCAATAAAGTCGTCTGGTATGTCCAGTGAGGTCGACGATAGAGCTAAACTGAGCTTTTCCTTCCTCGCATCTTCCCAGAACGAGGATTGAAAGGAAAGTATGGCGCTTTAGAGACTGCTGTTGGTATTCCTTTTTATTTAAAATGCCTGGTGCAGCAAGGTTGGCTGATCAGAGACATGGGACTATATCTGGAGTTTGCAGACTGATGTATGTTTTCATAAGAGATCATAGGCTTTCATTATGGTGCCATTTAATCTGAGCAAGTTCCTTTTCAAATATTTCAGATATCATGTCACTGTCACTCGGTTGACAATCTCTGTATCCGTGGTGATTATCTACAGATGGCAGTGTATGTTTGTTGATCTATCCACTGTCTTCCTTCAGATAGAAATATCTCTACAACTATTAGATAGTTTAGTTAGTTGGTGCAGACATATATGTTCCCCAGAGGGTGAATCCTAACAGCTATAGTGATCTTGTGGCTCTCTTTAACACCACCAGCAGGTCAAACTTTTCACAGTGAAAGACCTCAACATCTATCTATCCTACAGATAGTCTCACACTATGAATCCTTGTGACTTTTCGATGACTTTTCCTCTGGCACCTCCGAGGTCTTGAGTTTGAGCTTCTGAGTGAAAAACCTGAACAACAGCTTGATGTCTTCCCATTGAATTTGGTACACTTATGTTCCTCTCTGGATGAATTATTCCAAATTTGACAATCCTGTGGCATCTCATCGAGCTCCATCCGGAATTTCATTTTGTCCAATATTTTGGTCTATGGCAAGATGCATGCACATTCCCATCAGCCTTAGCCGTACTTTGCATTTTGTGTTGGACAGCTTAAAGTTTTGAGAGAGAAAGAGGGAGAGAGAGCACTGTGCAACAAAAGTCTCCAGCCAGAACTGAACCAGGGACATTGCATGGTATGCATCTCAACTAGCAGGCGTCTGAGAAGGTCTCCGCAGACAACAGTGTCTAAATACAAATTTTAACAACCTGAAAACAAAGTTGCAGTTTTGTTTGCTGTTTTCTTTCTCCTTCGTATTTGAAATGGAAAGATGTGACGCTGGTGTAGAGCAGGATGCAAATTTAGCCTTGAATAGTTTACATACTGCGCACGCTTCCTCATTAAATCTCTGTACCTGTGATAGCCGCGTCCACGTTCCACATCCTGTGCGTTCCTGTGTTCTGTCTTTTTGCATTGGCGTCACTTTAATGCTTTGCAGTTCAAAAGTAAATAACACAAAGGGTTTGAGCAGGAACATGCCAGCATCATAGTAAATATGTGCTATAATTCAAAGTATTTTGTGGGATATCTTGTGATATTCTTCAGATGGGTCCATACAGGGAACTTGGGCACTTTTCTTTTAAACCCTGAAGTCTCAGCAGATGCATTCAACGGATCAACACCCTTTTAGAAATATTGTACACTGCAGCATAATTATTTTTTGCTATGAAACAGCAAATGCAAGTGATTTCATGTACAAGCTGACATTTACTCAGGCACATGGAGCCGTTTATGACCAGAGCTGCACGTTTCTAATTCTAGCCTACAAATTACTCAACAAATGTAACTTCTTCTAGTTATTTTAGTTATCATGTAAAAACCTTCTTTTATTTCTGTGAACATAAAGGAACTTATCACTGTTTGGATCACATGTATTTTCAGAAGATTAAACTTGATTTTTGAGAACCAACAATTGTTATACACATAATAACATCAATATTATAATAGAACATTCTGCCAAATGCTCTGTAGGCAGCATTTACCAGTTAATTACACAAGTTGATTGTGACAAGCAAACTTTTAGTGTAAGTTTTTGAAATATTTTTAGATAGTAAATATCTTCTTTCCTTTTTTTGTGTTATTGTCAATTAGTCTCAGATCTTTTAAATTAGAAACATTTCATAACAAACTGATATGAAAACTGAAACGTTGCTCATTACCCATCAATTCAAATTCATCAAACAACCAACCCTGACCTCCCCTTCATGAATTATTATTTATTTCAGACTTGTTTGTGCACCGGTATGACATAATTTATTTCAGTGTGTGGCTTGACGTTTAAATTACTTATTAACAATCATCACAAAATCTAAAATACACGTTAAATCATTCTATTTAACTTTTATTTATATATATATAGGTAATGTCACTCATATGGAAACATTTTCTCTCCAGCTTTATAAATAAAAAGCTACATTATTCAGATGATGGCCTCATGTCTGCTACCTTTGTAAAAAGACATTTATTTATAGATTGGGTGGCGGCAGGAAAGCCCCCAAGTAGTCATAAAAGCTTTTTATAAGATATCTAATAAGGACGACGTTACAATCATAGGTGTATTCCTGTCAGAGTGCACTAGAGTGCTGCAGCTTCACTTGTTGTCTCCAAGTCCGGTTGAAATTCATATATACGTAAGTGATTATTGGTATTATTGACTAGTGCTTAATTCCACAGAATCATCCACAGAATCATCCGATGTTAGATGTTGAACATTACCTTCAAAATGAGCTCCAACTGGACATAGCACTACACCTGTAGTGACAATACATGTGTTACGTAAGTTTTACATATGTGAATTTGCTACTTACAGAGACAAGTACCACTTCAAAATAAAAAGTCTGGCTGCTTCGTTAAACTGTGAAGCAGAGGCCGCTTCAACATTTTGCTTCCATTTTTTTGTTTTGCATTTTGTTGCATAAGAGGGACCCACCGAGGTGAACGTGCTTTGTGCTGTAGTTTGGGCAGACTTCACAGAGAGAGCCGGCTGCCCTTGGCTCACAACTCCATCAATAATTACTTGGTTTTAAAACTTAATTTTGGAATGCAAAGTGTGCGGACCAATATTAATTTTATCCTGCATGAAGAGTGTCAGTGGGTGGCCTGTGGTGAATTTCACTGCAATAAGGTGATTTTCAGACGAAGCTAATACGGGGTTGAGCAGGGTGAAGGTTTAAGGGAGGACAGTGATGACACATCAGAAAATGGCTTTACAGTAGGCTAAGTCAGCTTTGTTTGCTTTCGAATGCCTTCCAAAGCCCTTTTTGTGTTTCCCTCACCATGTGTGAATGTTTGGCAGAGACAGACTGAATGACACTGCAGCTTAAGTATCCACCATTGGAGAAGGATAAGAACCTCACTTTCAAAGATTGTCGGTTGAGTGAGGAGATCCCTTCTTTGACGTCTAAACTTTATTGAGGCTCAGCTTTGTAGCACTGAGTGAATCCACTCTAGCGCTCTCACAACCCACAAAAAGACAGTATTGAGAGTATCTCCACAGCGGATCATTGTTTTTGAGAAGCATACTGCTCCCTTGCCTGTCTTGTCACTGAAATAGGGCAGCGTCAGCCTGAGTTCCTTTGAACACTCTGACATGATTTCAGGAGGCATCTTAAGGGAACAGAAATATAAGAAATGATCTCTCAAAGGTGTCGGAACAAAAGAAAAAAGTTAAGGACTCTTGAAAGTTTATTGCTCTGGAGCCATTGAATAACTATTTTTGGCTCCATTTTGGTCAATAGATAAGTGATACAGACAAGCATAGACATGACATGATGCCATTCTGGACAGATGGTACATCTCATCTTGACAGTGGCCGCAAGAATACATCTCTATATTACTGTGAAAGGGTTTCTGAACACTTTCCCCAATTGTCATGCTAGACATGTTTCAAAATGTAGTTTTGAAGCAAAGTCATATTTATTATTTTTTATAAAAAGGGAAAATGCCCAACAAGATGTCTTTTATCAGAAATCAATGGATGGTGAGGAGGTCAGAACCATCGAGGAGCTGATTCCTGATAATAAACACCTTGTTGGCAATTATCAGGAATTAATCTGGCTTACCAAAGAAAACCATCAGGCCTCTATCTGTGTTTCCTTATGAACACCTGAGGGTTTGACTAATACCTACAACATTCCTATAGGGTTCTAGACTTCCCATTGAGAAATATCTGAAGTCCACTCAGCTTATCAAGCTGCTAACTTTATGCTATCAAGAGTCAACATCAATAATGTTTTGTACACTATATTTATGGCAGTATGTTTACAAAAGCTGGCTATTCCAACTATAGGCCATGTGTAACCTAGTGGCAGCTGCAGCCTAATGTAGCGAGTTAAACAGCAGATGGGATGACTTATATAAAGGGTCAGTAAGTTCAGAGGATGAGGGCTGCTGTTGTAAATAATATATATACAGAAAGAACTTTTGATTAGTGTTATAACAGGAATTAATGAACAGAATCGAGTGTTTACTCAGACCACGGTATAACTGTTCATTAAAAGGTTATATAGTCTATATAGTCTTGGACATAATAATAATATTTCGTACGTGTGTCTGACTTACAACACTATAATTTATAACAATCTAACAAAAGTAAACTTGTAATTATTCAAGTGCTGACAGGTCTTAAATGAACTTAATTCCTCATGTGCTTCTTGGCAAAAAGCTACATCCTCAGTGGAATTTAAACCGTGATTGTAATCCTCAACGAGTCTCCTATTAGGCAAATAATTATCTGTGCTTGAAAAAAAAAGAAAAAAGCCACTTGGTGGGGATAAAATGATAAAATTGTAAATGTGTGAATGCTTTGCAGGGGACGTAGTGCAGCCTATCTTGAATTTAGCAGTTTGATTGGAAATGTGAAAATGCGGCTTGTAAAGTAAAAGACTGGCGGTCATGGATGACCACACTGATCTCCATATCTTCCAAACACAGCCTTGTTCTCTGGGGTCACCTTGTCTGACTGCTTTTGCTGCAAGGGGCTTCATGCATAATCTGCCATTTACTCCCATGCTCTAAAAACACCGGCTTACAGACACACAAAGCTTGACTTACGCCAGCAAAGCTTGTGCTCTTGTGCTGATCCACACCAAAAACACCCAGGTGGCACGCTGAGCACATGGGGGATGAACACAGATAAAAGCTTGTTGTCTTACAATGAAATGATTTGCATTTTGATTTGAGTGTAATTTTTATTTATTGGTTTGCAAAATGATTTAACACAAATCCTACTAGAATGAGCTTTGATAGTTTAACTTGTTTCACAGGTAAACACATCGCAGAAGAATAAAACACTAGTTAGTATGCTGGAACATTGTTGCCGACATGTACTCAGGAGAAGATTAGGTAGCCTATAAAGAAATTCCTCCGGCACATAAGCAATTTAATTTCAATTACAGCATTTCACAGAGGAAGTGCTTTATTAGCCAGATGCAAAAGCATATAGAATAATTAAAATGAGCTTTGTTGTAGCAACGTTGATGTTGAACAAACAACCAAAAAGATTTGAATCTGTGAACACAGGATATTTTTGTCTCATTCCAGAAGGCATAAGTAATACCGAGGGAGGACGTGGTGATCAGTAATTATTCTCTCAGGACCCTGGGAAATCTGTCGCAATGAGAAACAAACAAACAAGGATTTTCTTTGGGTTCTCTGATACAAATGGAGTTTGAGGTATCGTTTATGTTTGAAGAGGTTTAAATTCATCCCTTCCCTGATCATCATCTGGCAAATATATGGACTCATGCACACTTGTTTTGAAAGCATGCCTTGTGTGTGTTTTTATTCATTATTGTTCACGAGTGTTAAGAGCTTTTGTATGCTCTCAAATTGGTGATATTGGTTTTCACATTCATGGTCCCCAAAGGATGAATCCTCATTGAGCTCGATGATCCATTGACTTTTTATATGGTTCTGCCTTCAGGTCAAAGTTTTTAAATGTCAATATAAAGATTCTTTCGAACGTTCGTGGTTTCCAGACGATGAATCCTTGTCTTTGACTTTTCCGACAGCACCCCCATGAATCCTAATGAATGCTAGGTTGACATTATTGATTCAAGGTGACATGTCTCTGCAGCTATAAGATAGATTGTCATAAAAAATTTTGCCCACACATTCATGGTCCCTAGAGGATGAACTGACGCTGGTGATCCCCTTGGACTTTTCCTCTGTCCTACAATTTGGTACATACAGTCGTGTTTTCCTCTGAAAAATTAATAACTAATGGTGATCCCTTGACTTTCCATTTAGTGCCATCATCAGGTCAAATTTAAAATTTGTCTAATTCTTAGGTTTATGACTAAATACCTCATAAATTAACAACAGTTCCTCAGAAACCCACGGGCGATGTCACAGATATGTCCATGTATACATATCATTTGTTAAGCAGTGTGCTAACTATTCATAAGCATGACAATCACTACCAACTGTGACTATCATTACATTTACTTCATCACAAATGCTACAGATCAGAAACAAACTTTTAATTTCAATGGAGACTGCAAGGTAAAGAGCTTAGCATTTGACAAAGTGACCAACTAGAGGAAGACTCTCAGAAAGCTTTTTCACTGAAGGTAAAAAGGCAAAAAAAAAACTAAAGTTTTGCTCTGGGATGACAAAATGTCCCAAGACATTTGTCCCAGTCTGCTCCTTTAAATAACCCAATGATAATCCACCCAGTGCCCCAATTTTGCACTCATGTGTACTCATGTAGGACAAAGTATTATAAAGGATGTAACCTATTTTAGGGAGCATTTAAAAATCTATCTGGGATTTTGCAACAAACAAACTGTCCCTATACGTGTTTGCCTGGCTTGAGTACATTCATTCAGGCTGCCAGTGTTGACCGAGTTCATGAAAGGTAGAATTCGTAAAAAGTAAAAGTGGCAGAAGAAAGAATGGTGAACTCAAGAGATAAAGAATTTATAGTCCGTCCACACAATACACAACTGTATTGAGTCAGACAGCCAGTCTAAATCGCATCAGATTTTCTTTTCCTGTCAGTGTTGGTACACTCAAAATTTGTCCACAGTTCATCCGGCTAAGAAAAAACTCCAATGATGTCACATCTTTTTTCTTTGTCATTAACTGAGCTTATTGACGGTGACTGCCATCTATCACTCTATTCCTAATTAGTTAAAATCGCCAAATACTTTTTGACTAAGTTGGTTCTAAAATAGCTGAGAGTTAGTCGATCACCAACTATATGAAAGGAAAAAGAAGCAAAACAAGCACTGCAAAAGTTGTCCAGGTCTAAACATTGTGCATTTCATCATCACATTGTCCTCAAGAACCACACACTGTGTAATGCTGCCCGACTGTGGAAAACACTAACAACACCCAAAATATGCTTCTTCACACAACTCTGAGTTAGTCATTAAGGTGGTTGCACAGTCCCTGGGCAGTACTTCCTGAACTCAACGAGAGAATTATTTAATTTGACGAGGACATTCACCTATTTATTGAATCATTTACATCACCGTGCTAACCTTGGAAGAGGTCTAAGCTGACCAGTTACGTCCATAAGCTGTGTGGTGGTAACCAGTAGACTCTCTTCAACATTGATCAAGTGCTGAAAACAACCTGCCATGAATAATCGTCCTCTTTAACTAGCAAAGGCACATTTTTTATTCCACACATTTTCCTTCAACAGTAAAGTTGTCAAAGCAAAGGAACAATGTAACAACCTCATTGCTTTTTATAGTGTTTTTTGTTTTTTTGACATCATAAAAAATAGTTTACACACACTGGCACAGTCGATATATATGAAATAATAATCAGTGTCTATTCTTAAGACCTTAGATTTTCTCTTTCAGTCCTTTCCAAGCTTGGAATTTTTCTGTTCCTCCACTCAAGCTCGCTGAGCATTCAAGGATCGAGAATCTGTCTCTGTATTCTGTCTTTTCTGAGAATGATGTGTGTATGTGTGTGTTTACTCTGTATGTCACGTCGATGACATTCTGTCAGTCTTGTGTTTCCACAGCAGTGATCAAATCAACTTTCTCTCCAACCTTTTGTCTTAACTGGTTTGTGTTTGACACTTTTGGTTTCGTATTTGTTTAAAAAATAATAATACTTGGGTGCATATATGTGTTTAAATCTCATAAATATACAGTAAGAGTTTTCATAGGATCACTCACCTCAGCTCAAAGTTCCTTCCACACAAGCCTGTTCTCAGATCTGCTTCATGTAGAATATATGAGGGCGTATTGTACCAAACAAAAACCATAATACAATGTTATGTTCATTTCAAAACAACCACATGACGTACAGTATTTATCACAACGTTCATTTCAAAACAACCACATGACGTACAGTATTTATCACAACTGGGACATATTTTGACCTCAATTAATGAATTAATTTAACAACATATATATTTGAGAGATTCCTCTGCATACCAACCAATGGAGCTCACGTACCACCATGGTGAGAGAGAGTGGCAGACGGTCCAAGGAGTCACTTTATTTATGTTGCCTAGTAACAGGGAATGTCTGATCTCACCTCCAAACTAAACTCACCTTTCTTCTTTCCCCGACCTGCCTCGGTCACATCAAAGACAAGATCTTATTTTGAAGTCGGCGTTCAGAGGGCAACCAATAAACCACTAACGCGGCTAATTTATGCATAGCTCATACCCATTTTAGCTTTTTTCCAAGACTCCCTGTTGTTCATCTTCACATTAGAAAGGTGCTCAGTGCTGATTTCCTCCAGAGTCCTCCGATTAACTGGAAAGGCATGAGAGAAACAGGAGATCAGCTGTGCTGAACTGTGTCTTTATATTTAAACCTCAGGAAAACTCAACAACTCAACTACTGTCAGTGTTTAGACAGTGTCTATAAATGAAAGTCCAGGACTGATGATGCTGAACAGATATCGTACATTTAATTTCTACACACACACATGTTTTCATGATATACGGTATGAGCAGTATGAACATGAATTCTCTTTTTTATTTCAGGTTTAAAAATGGCACTGAACTGCCAATACGCATACGAAAAGAACTGTCTGTTAGGAAAACTTGCATTTGAAACAAACACAAACTGACCTAAAGAAACCTGCAACCAATCTGCTGTCACCTTATTTTCTGTTAAAACACGAGCCCACAGTGGCTTCAGAAACCGGCTACTGCGGATGGAATACATTGGACCAACACCCTCCTCTATAAAGGAAGATTTTACATAAAAAAAAATAAAAATAAACCAAATTGAAAAGTGATATCTGTCCCACTTGTTTTGATGGATGACATTCCACAGAAACAAGCTGAGAAAAATCCGGCAGTGCTTCGGATGAGAATGACTATCAGCATGTTCACCGGATTGAATTTGAAACACATCAAAACCATGGTCAGATACATTGTCAGCCGCAAGCTGGAGAATTATGCAGCAACAACACTGACTTTAAAGTTTCTGATCAAAAAATAAAATAATTTAAAAAATGGCATTGAAAACAAAAAAGCTAAACTGAAAAAAGGAAACATTGGCATTGACACAGTTCTACTGGGACTGTTCCACTTTAAAATGATTTAGTTTTATTTTGATATTTAGTTTTATGTGTTGTTAAATATGTTTTTTTCACCTAACCAGGCTGGGTTAAAGTTAACTTTTAAGTGTTTAGCTGACAAAGACAATGGAAGTGAGAAACAGAATAAACATAGGCCTGCCTGCTGTCACATACATGGCTATGTATGCTCGAGGTGTGATCATGTCAGAGGCTTCGGGTCCAGAGGCATGGCATTTTCTCATTAGTATGCATTATATTTAGATCATGCTCTCCGTGCCTTCTGCCCTCAAACCCCTCGTCTTCACACCAAAACACTTAGACAGTGTAAATGATCTATAGAGATGCAGATGTAGTAGATGAGGTGTAGTGTTGTCCCATGTGTCCTTGAAGGTTTCACTAGTGAGATTTGGAACACCTGAGACAAACGCTGAATAAAATTAATTAGCAATGTCGTCACTCTTAAACTGGAGCGCGGCATGAACTGGATCTTTGTCACAACAATTATTGCACAAGTAACGAGGAGAACGATGGCAATTAAAACCAAACTACAACTGTGATTATTAATTTGCAAGAAGCAAGCAAACCTTTTAAAGCTGCTATGAAAAAGGATTTCTTAAATTCGACTTGACAGACTTGGAAACAGCTCCGCGATGAAGCCACGATCAGTGCACAAACATTTGCCTTTTTCAGTCGAGTGTCTAGAGTCGGATGGTTTGCAGAGGACACGCTGTTTGCTGGGGTTGATTCCCATCTTAGTTAGGCGTCAGGAATTAGCTTCCTCCTTTTTGCTGGAGTGATAATGAGAGTGTCATCATGCAGAACAGAATTACGCTGTAAATGTCTGCACTTACACCTGAATGAAGTGGCCAATTTCAGGGGCTTTCTATACTCTTTCTTCTATTCCCTCTTTCCCCCCTGGCAGTTTTCGAGTTTGAGTAGTGTGCGTCTCATCAGTGAACAAAACTGACATGGGTAATGAGTTTCCTCATTTTCTCTTGGCGAGTTTCTATTTCAGCAATGTAGGTGCTTTTGGCAAAGTCATTAGAGTTGAACTTGTGCCACTGTCTGCTGGTATTTTCCGCACTCGTTTCAGTAACATCTCCAAGCAAGCAGATCAGTTTTATACCGTCCAATCTAAAAAGGTGCCATGTGTAGGATTCTGAGGCATTTCATATATTAGCCATAAAAATGATTAAAGCATATGTTTTAATCATGTTTATTGCTAATGATGATTGGGTTGTTGGGTCTAATTGCCTTCACTCCCTCCACCTCCCTGCAGGGTCAACAGTGTGCAACAGTAGCTTTGAACTGGAGTCAGTGCATGTCAACAAATGACTCCATACAACACAAAGTTCAAAGTCTGCAAAGCATCTGCAAAGAATCTATTGTGATGTTGTGCTTTTAGCTGCCTCATATTAGTTGGTTTACCAATATGGACAAATTGCAAGCAAGATAACTAACTAAAAGACTGTTTTTGGCTTTTGATAAAGTCAAACTAACTCATCAACTAATTCGTCAACTAACTCACCCATACTCCGGGGACTAATCTGGCTGGTAAACTGGCTGGCCTGGCCTCTGCAGGTTGTTTTATAGGGGCAGTGTCATTGGGTTGCTACTGGCTGGTTAACTCTAGTTTATGAATTATTTGTAGCTTTCCAAATTACTGCTGCTGACATGATCTATGATACTAACCTATGTATTCTACACACATATACAACAAAACCTGGTTAATACAAGAGCCATGGGCTCGGCCTGCTGGCTGTGCAGTGCAGGTCTTCCTTCATGGTTAATGGGAGGTTTCATGTTAGTATCATGGAGGCAATGGTCCAAATAAAATACAGATAATACAGATAATATTAATGTTATTCTAAACATGATCGGAATTTATTTCCCCGTTCAGTCTACCTATGTCATTTTCAGTCAATTCCCAGAATGATGCTCAATTGAGAGTGTGATGACTGCAGTTCACTTCTGAGGGTTTTCTGAATGCTACATCTAGAACCTTGATATAATACTAAAACTGATTAAAACATTTTTAAAAGACTCAAGGTTTCTGCAAAAAGCTAATTATTTAAGTGTTAGTAGATCAGTGCTGCCAGTGCCACAAAACGAGGAGTTATATCTCCTGGCAGAGGCGGCAAACTGGCTTTTCATTAACAGGTGGCAGCAAAGTTCCAGATCGGAGGTGTCGCAGAGTGTGATGCCACTGAAGTGTCTGTAATGTTAGACAAAGATAATGAAGAGGAGAGAAGGCGTGAGATGACGAACAACAGGTAAACAAAAGACAGCGATTACACAAAGACAAGTGATCAAAACACAATGCGTCAAAAGAAAAGAGATATGAAATGAATGGACACACTTGGCTTCAGGACCCTTCCTTGAAGACAGTCCGCTTTGTTGCACAGGATTAAGAGATCTGCGTGGATCAGTCTTGTTACTCTGAACCCAGACTGAGGCGACGAGAATCAAAAAGCTCAAAGCTGAAGACTTCACGATGTCCATCTTTGACTTGCGAAGGTCAAACAGATATTACAAGCACAGAGTATTAAGACGGACTCATGCAGAGCAGTCCAACCTCTTGACTGGCTCGTCCCTGGAATCAGACAGATCTAGACATGCATGAAGAAATGTTTAAGGTACCTTTCAGATATGAAATTCTAGTATTTCACCTCCAGATACTGGAATCTGACACAAACAACTCTCTGAAGACATCATTACATTAAAAAGCACAAATAAAATAAGGAACAATAAAAGAAAGACGGCAATTCATCCGAGATAAATTCAAATATCAGATTCTACAATATTTGCTAAATGGTAAAATATTAAATTCTCACTCTGTTCATCACACTACAGTTACCAGTTTAAATGATGAAGACATAATTACTATTATCAAACTGTCTGAACAACATGGACGTCACGCCATGTCACTTCTCCACCAACAAATAAAGCAGCCAGTGGATAAAAGCAAACCTGTCACGTCTTTGTATGGATCCTGGCTGAGGGGGGAAGCAGCCATTAGCCACATAATGTAACAGGGTGAATTGGCATCACTTAGTTCTTTTCATTAGTATTCTCATTATATATAACTTGTCAAAGAAACACAGATATGGTCTGCACTGATGACGCATGCTAATCTTATTTATAGCAGATGACACACAGTCAGAGAGAAACACTTAAACACTGGACTCACAAAAACTTCTTGTGTGTGTCTCAAATGTATTTATTCTCTTCCACTACAGCCCCCTGCCAAGGAATGATTATTATGTGTTATATTACAATAAATACAAACAATAATTCAGAACCAGTGCATTAAAAATTTGCAGAGAACATCTGCCTGATCAAAGATCCTTTAAAATAACATGCAGAGGCTCTCACTGACATGCAGATGCATACGAGTTGTATAATTCTTTTTAAACATCATCGATGTCATAGATATCATGTATTTAGCCTGGAATTTTATTAAATTTATTGCCCGCTGGCTTTGATTTGTACATGATTGTAAGCTTAGATATCATTTTAGCAATTACTGTTTATCACACAGTGTGTCGTGTGTTTGGTTTGGTGTGGACCTCGGGGAGATCAGCTGATTGCCACGGCATAAGGTCATGGGGATCCTTTAAATAAACTCAGGTTGGAGATATATTAAGATATACTGTTGGTGGTGCATCTTATTTTATAATCTGATCGTATGTGTGCAAAATCTGAATATACCTGTGTAAGATATCAAATAAATGTCCTTATCATGTAAAATATTCAAGTACAAATATCTATAAATGTCCTTATCATGTAAAATATTCAAGTACAAATATCTCAAATTTGTTTCTAAATGTTTCTGTTTCTTACTTATTAATAACATTTTTTCAACTTGAAATGTACATTAGAATAAAAGTGTTGCACATGATACAGATAAGGACAGTGTAGTTTGTATTAGCTCCCTGCTGTCCTCCACAGACACCCATGACGGCCAATGTCATCGGCAGCTATCCCAGTTTGTTTATATTCCCAGACTGGGAACAAATACATTCGTTTGGAGCTTGTTGTGGAAATTTCTCTGCTGCTGGTGAAGAATGAAATAGAGACTTCCACACCCTTTTGTCTGTTGAAAGTATTGGCGCCTGAAGTATCCTGCAGGATCTTGTATTTCGGTGCAAAGTTGAGTCTGGGTATCAGAATTTACAAAGACAAAAGGAGCTGGTGTCTTATGTTAAGAAGGGGGAGGTTGTGCGTCTCTAGTGAATGAAACAAACACATTGAATTTACTATTACAAGCTTTAGACTGAAGTGTTTCACCCTGGAGTTGAATAGTGGTGGCCACAGAACACAGGTATAATCACAGGTGACACTGTATTATATGTTTGAGATATTATTTTGGTTGTTTTTCAATAGAATCTGGTGCTTTTTGCATTTTGTTCTGTGGCCCCAGTGGACGTAGCGTGAAATTATAAAATTGGTAGCATGTTATTAGAGGCGACATTTGCTCCATGTGAGAATTATTTTCTGAAGGTTTGCAGGATAATGATTATGATCAGTGTTATTTTATTTTGCTGCACCAAAGCCGACCTTTAAATAGACACGCTATTTGAATCCTCTCGTTTTTATACATGTATGTTTTGTCCGGCAAAGAGTCAGATAACAGTATCAGTATTCATGCGATGCTTTTCTCCAACGTGACATACAAATAATGCACAATCCAAGCCACAGCAGATCAAGGAGAAGCCTTCCGGGATGAGTGTCTCAACACTCAACGCTCCATGTTCCACCTCAGGCAAGGCTGCAGTGTGGCTTCATGGAGTAACTAATAAGTGTAAAACAAATTTTCGACAGAGAGACATCGGGATCAGGAGACAGATCGAGAGAACGAGAGAAAAGGCATTTCAGTGAATATTCCCCGCGGAGGTACAGTAGGTCTTCAAACACCTTTCTGAAGACAGAGGGAAGTGCTGCTAACTAGATCAGGTTTAGTAATTCCAGCGGGGAGCACAGGGGAAGAAGTTTGGGCTGAGGTTTCCTCGGATTAGTCATAACGAACCAGAAGAAAATATGTCTCTCACATCAAAACAATAACAAAAGACGTTGTGAAGTAGCATGGGCTCATGTTTTTATTGTTAAACTGCCGACACTGCTGAGGAAAATCTGACGTGTCATCCATCTGTTCATGAGGTGAAATCAAAATCTGAATTTCACGGACTTCCATCCTCATTCTCAGATCTGTCCCGTTTGTGTTTAGTCCTGTATGTCTTGAACGCCTTGCCTTAAGAACTTGCACTCACCTTTTCCCTCCCATTTCAGACCCTTTGTGTGATTTTCTTGTAATTGTCGGATTGGTTTCACCTGTCTTCGCTCACGTCATGTATAAATAGTCCTCGTCTCCCTTTGTCTTTGCCAGTTCTCGTTCAGTTTGTAGAAGAGTATCGTCACGTTGTCCAACCCTCGTTTAGTTTGTGTTCATTTCTTGAGAGTAATGTTTCTGTCCCCTCCCCGTGAGCTTTTGTTTTGCATCTGTTTGATTGTTTTTTTTTTGGACAATAAATACCCGTTTGTTACGCAAGGATGCTGGAAGTGGGGGGGCTGCAGCCCCTCCTTGTAGTGAGAGACTGAATGGAAATGCAAAAAAAAAATAAAAAATCACAATATTATTATACTATTGTCATTTTATTTACATAACTCAAACAACATATTTGACTATAAATGTCAGAAGCATGATTTGATTCACAAAATTTATTACCGCAAACACGTAACGACGTTAGCACCAGCACTTTGAACAGGTCTTTGAAGGCAGGGTGGTTTAAAACCACCACACTCTCAGAGAGAGAGAGATGGACTTTAAATAAGGCTTTGGAGTTTTTTTTCTTCTTAACGTTTGTAAAAACTATAAAATCAGTTAGCCTCATCTAGGCTATTGTTACCGGCCAGCCCTGTCCCTTTAAGACAGTGGCCCGGTGCGTGTGTGTGACGTACAGGTGCAAACAGGTAAACCCAGGAGCAGGGGTACACACATAGACATATATACATAGACATATATACACAGACATAGAGACATAGACATATATACACAGACATATATACATAGACGCCGCATTGAGCGCTGAATCGTATGTCGACATCGCCGCCATATTGGGTGTGGCAGATCTACATTTCAGGATCTGGTTATTATAGACACAGATTAAATGTTAAATATAAATATTTCAATATTTATCATCACAGTAACAGTGTTACACACATTAGTAGCTGTAAACACTCAGCATTAGAAAAATACATACGTTGGTTTGGTGCTTACATAAGGAGTAAACATTTATAATCATCACTTTAAAAGTTACATACGTTGTTTTTGGTGCCTGTTTGTTTCCCAGATATATTAGTGTGTGTGTGAAGGGGTGTAAGAGACATTAAATTGAGAGAACTTTGTAGAAAGGCGCTTTATGAAGTCGTCATTTCCTTGTATTAGTTTACGGGCAGATCTGCCACATCCAATATGGCGGTTAAAAGTCAACACTATGTACTTGTTGCTGCCTTTTTATTTTTTTTTATTTTTTTTTTTTTTGGATTAGATGCTGAAATATAAATTCTGTGATTACGAAATATCGACTTTAATCATCTAACTTGAAAATTTAACAGGAAAAAAAAAGCAAAAATTCTCACATTTTATGAATCTTTAACAATTTGTCCCGTATTAATTTCATGAAACCTTTTTTATAGTAATCATTTTCTAAAAGCAATAAATTAAAGCGGGAGAATGGTTCATTAGGCAGCCATAGCAACAGTAACTAAGGGCAGCAGTGGGCGGGGCATTCTACATCAAAGGCCAAGTGTGACGTCATCAGAGAGTTTTAATAGTGACGCATTCTTCACTTTGCTGAAGTCGCTTTGGAAGACAGACATTTGGGACAGGTGATTCAGCATCGTGGACAGAGAGAGGACAGTGCACCATGTCTTGGACTAATACAATTCGGACACAAGTTGCAGATATCACGGGCGGACAGAAAGGGAGAGCTTCGCAGACAGGTGGAGGAGATGCAAGCTGAGCTCCAACAGTCAAATCCAGTTTAACACATGCGCTCACAATCCTGGATTCAAAGGAAATCTCCAACAATACGCTCAAGGAACAGCTCGCGTCTGTTAGGAAGGAGCTTTCTGAGGAGAAAGTATGGAGTGGGCAACAAGAAAACTTGTACCGCGAGGAAATAGCCCAACAAAATTTGAAAACATACAATGAATGACAGGAACAAGAATTAGAGGACGATTAGAGGATGCAGAGAAAGAGCTTAAGAGGCATGGAAGATGAATACGGCGAAATGGTACCGCTGTTCGAAAAGTTCTGAAAAATTCTCTGCAGAACGAGAGAGAAATGCTGAACTAGAGGAGGAGCTGAAGCAGAAAACCTCCAGCTGCAAAGTGTCCGTGACAATTAGAGAGGGAACAGGCTTCACCTAGCCCAGGAGAGGATGCAGAGGAGCAGCCTCCTGTTTCAGATGAAGCAGATGTGGACCGGTCCACATCTGCTTCACCTGAATCACAGAAGAGAAAGCAGAGGAGCAGTCTTCTATTTCAGATTACATCGAAGCAGATGTGGACCGGTCCACATCTGCTTCACCAATCACAGAAGAGACAGCAGAGGAGCAGTCTTCTGCTTCAGATTACATCGAGGCAGAAACTGACGAGAGACGGCCCCCGTCCATTGCACCTGAACCGGATTTTGACCAGCACCTAACAGTTGTCAGCCAAGATCAGAGCACTGAGGCCAGCACCAGGGCAGTGCGGGCTGCTCAAACGAAAAGGACGTTCTGGAAAAGGGTTCGAGACTTTTTCTTCAAAAAAAGAAACAAGAAAAAACACGAGTCAGAACCGAACCCCAACAGGGACAACACGACCCTGACAGAACAAAAGTAGACATTCATATGTTTGGGTTTCCTCCGAGTGCTTCGGTTTTTCCCAGAAATCTGAAAAATAAACCTTTAAAATTGAAAAGATATACGATGGCTGCCTCAATCCTTGTAAACTGTTTCGAGTGAAAGTTTTAATATATTTTCTTGGAGTGTTTTTTTTTTTTTTTTTGTACTATGTGCTGAAGTGATGTGGTCACAACAAATAAAAACATTTTATACTTAAACAATACCTTTTTCTATCTTTAATTCTTCTTCTGAACCGAACCCCACAACACGGCGCATCTGCACCCTGTGGGGGTCAGAATGATTCAAGTATTGATATTAACCACTAAAACATTTTGAATATTAAAATGAAAACATATTAGACTTAATAACTGTTACACAAATCGTGTCCTGCAAATTTGAAAAGTATTAGAAATTCAAAGCAGAGACTAAATTACAGTTAAACTGACGGTAAACATATATTATACAGTATTTAAAAAAGAATGGATAGGTGGAAGAAGTTGATTTGTTACTGTAATTAAAAACAGGCCTAAATAAGTTTATTCAGATTGAGTGAGTTTACTCAGACACACTCTCCATATAGATAGACAGACATCTTAAATTCCCCATAATAATGGCCCAGTTATCACAGAGCTGTGACGTCATTGTGGACTTGTCTGACACACACAGTCTCCTGTTGTGTGTCTGGACTTTGTCTGAAGTGTATTGGTAAATGGTAAATGGACTGTACCTATATAGCGCCTTTCTAGTTTTCCGACCACTCAAAGCGCTTTTAAACTACATATCTCATTGACCCCATTCCAAGGACGCTGGAAGTGCAGTGTCCAGTCAGGTTTTGAATCGGCCCGGTGTGTGTTCTGCTTTTTGATTAAAAAAAAGAGGAATTAAATGTGCGGTTTTGCACGAAAGACACTTCTTCGTCCTTTCCTCTAACACTTTTACCCGGACTCTACGACACTAGTTACCAGCAACGAGCCAAAACATCAAATCAGTTCCCAACTACGGTTCGGAGCGAGAGAAGGTTTAAAAAGTCAACACTATGTTACGTGTTTATAACGCTGTCTCGTGCCTAATCTCAGTACCTTGTGCGTGAAATTAAATATATGAGGTCTTAATTAAAGACATATTTCGAGAAATACTTGCATTTCATGTGTGATTCAATGAAGCACATTCACATTCCTAGGTTGAGCATTACGTTGCCATCAAGTTGGCCTTATGATGTATTTCTAAAACCTCTGTAGGTCTAATACAGGTCGGTTGTGATGACATCTCATTGTAAATTATAGCCAGTATCACATGATTACTAGGCATATAAATAACCAAGTGTAACACCCTATCGAGAACGTTATTGATTTATGTATGTGAATTACTTCCAGCGTCCCTGTTGTTACGTCTTCGTCAGCCCTAGAGTCGTGCATTTGAATCCACCAGAATTGTGTCTGAGGCCGTGACAGTCCTACACTCACCTGGAAGTTAGAGCATTTAGAGGGAAGTCACCTCTGACGCTGCTGTGGCTGAGACTGAGTCAGGTTTAGTCACAACATTTAAAGAAGAAAAGCAGAGATCATAGTTTTGGGTAAAAGTAATAAAATGGCTGAAGGTTAGAGCATAATCGTGGCAATCATGTCAAAGTTTTACAAATCCATATTTTTCCAGACGGTTTTATTCAAATAACAGATGTAGAGAATTGCACAGCCTTGGCGAGGTGTGCTTTCTCTGAGCGCTCTCTAGTGTTAATCAGTAATTTGTTCTATTTCACAGATCTGTGGTCAGATCTCCTCGAGGAATCGGGATCTTCCACGCTGAATCATTTACTGCAGCAGTACTGCAAAGACGAAGGCTCCGGGCAGAGATGCTCTGCTAAATTCAATACTCTTGAAGCTCTCCCTCTCTGCAGACCAAGAACCAAATTGGGTGCCACTTTAACAAGGTGAATTCACACACACACAAAGCCCAGACACAGATAATAAAACAAACCGGCGTTCACAGCAGTTAGAGCTGCGGTTTGCCCCTCAGTTCATTTTCCAAGCATGAGTAAGTGCCGCCTACTGGATATCAGCATCCACCTGTTTTTTTGGAGCCATAAAACCTTTTGCATTTCTGCTTTGTTTGCTCCACTTTGCCCAGATGATTTGTGCTCGAATACCAAAATCACCAATGGGGTTGGAAGAGACCTGAGAAGTGCATTTTTAATCTTGGTGGTTCTCTGGTGAGTTGGAATACTGTTTAAGAGATTTGAATAAATCATAATATGTTATAATAAACTGCTCCAAGCATGCTAAATGTGCACACCTGTAGCTCAATCCTATTTTTATCGAGACAATTCAAAGGCAACATCTGCTACCCACTACTCAGCAGCTGATCACCATAGCACCATCCTCCACAACATTGATCCCTCCAGGCTGGTCCCAAAGCTCAAGGACCTTGAATTAAAGACCTCACTGTGCATGTCGGGTGGTTGGGGTGAGTGGACACACCTCATCCACCCTTATCCTTCACATCGGAGCACCCCAGGGCTGCGTTATGAGTCCCCTGCTATACTCTGTGTACACACATTTGTGTAGCCACTTTCAACTCTAACACCATTGTGATATTGCTGATGACAGGTGTGTGGAGCTTGATCACAGATAACAATGAAAAGGCCTGGAAATCTGGATGCCAGTAAGACTAGACAAGCGAGGGAGAAACTATGTCCTACTACCAAACAACCAAAGGCCTGACCTGGGCATAGCATACTGACTCTGTGGTGAGAGACTGTTTCACCTCAGACACTCTACCCCTGCACTACAGTCTTCAGGTTCATTAGTCTGTTTAGGTGCTGTACCCTGATTTACACCAGGCACTGCAAAAATAAGGTGAGAAGAATCATTAATGACCTGGAGCACTCCAACCTTTTCTCCCTGCTGCAAGTGGGAAGGAAATATTGGATACATCGGACCAGCACTGAGGCTCAGGAAGAGCTGCTACCCTCAAGCCAGAAGGATCCTAAATGAGCCTCCCCCTTATTATTAACTTTTTACTTACATATGACTTATTTGACACTTACTTAGACAGTAGATACCATTTCTATACCTATTCTATATCAAGAACATGAATTTATGGCCTATGACAAATATGATAAATATTTTTGAAAGAAGCACTACATGGAGAGGACTGCAGACCAATGTTCCTTAACATCAGGCGTTGGCAGGAGTAATTTCCTTTGTACTGTAGCATGCATGTACCTCACAAAGCAGCTCGACCTGTTTTGCACTGACAGTCTCCTGGGACACTTCCCGCATAGCAAATGGTCTGTGTCTGTTGTTGTTGTTGTTGTTACCAAAGCGCACCAGCAGCCGATTGGATCAGGACGATGAATGAGTCCAAGCCATGTGTACTCTACATGTTAAGTCTAAATGGAGCACAGAGCACGAGGCTCTGAACTCAGTCGGTGGGGAACAGAGAAGCTGTTTTTATTCGGTTAATGAACTGGCAAAGACAATGGTGTCTCCGAGACGACTATTCAGGGATTTCTGGAATGACTTTTCGTGCTTCAACACATGAAGGAAGGTAAATAAGTGCCAATGTTTCTCTCTGGTGTTGTTTCCAACCCAAAAAACATCTTTTTAATTCATAAATGGAATAAAGATTAAAAATGAAAAAATAACAGCAGCTACACCACAGGTACCTCTTCATTTCATGAATAATGTACTAATTGGCATTCATTTCAACTCCTGATAAACAGATTTGTCAAACTCTTGACAGTTACTGCCGGTGTCATTAGTACCTCTGTAATTTGATGAGGGTTTAAGTAACTTGGCACCGCCCTTTTAAATTCTGAAGCATGTGTGTAAAATGTGTGTACCACGTTACCTGCAGATTACATAGCGTGTCATTGCCATATTAGAGCATGAGAGAATGAGTGATGGCAAACACGCTGCATGCTGACTTATTCAGGGTTTAGTGCATCGACAGTATTTCCACTCTTGGTGTTTATACCCAGGAGACCGACGTGAAGTTAAACATGGACATAGCACATATTGTACTTCTATATTAAATACAAAATATCACTAATGCAAACGTTTGTTTTCATATGTTTTCTTTTATCCACCTCCTCACCGTGTTTGAATCTGTTTATCATATGAAGCGCTCTGTCCAATGCAAATAAACTCGCCTTGCTCTCTTTATTGCACTGTACGGCTTTGTCTCAGTAAATATATATTTTCCTGCAGTATTAAAGCCATGTTTTATATGCTGTGCTTATGCAGGCTAAGTGAGCAATAAGTGTTTTAAGGGAACGTTGTGCTATAACAGCTAAATCTGCACCCTCCAGCTTGTGGATTATTTGACATTCCAGTCAAATGTTCAGTGGCTCAGTTTTGAAGTTTGAATGTCAGTGTTGATTTGTTCCTGCGGAGTAGAAAATAAAATAATATAATATAGTGATTTCTTTTCTTTTTTTTTACTCGTTAGGGATCACAGAGCTACTGGAGAACAGCAACAGAAAAGTTTGGATATAAAGACACTACGTGACAGAAGAATTTGCAATTTTTCCATGGATTTAAAAAAAGTTACTTCTACAGCTTCATTTTTATGTAATACCTTCAAAAGGAAATGCTCTTTATTCACTGGCTGACTCTTTCACCCTGATTCTTTTCAACCCTTTCTCAGGTGTAATACCAGAGATAGGGTTGTGTTTGGTAGCTTTTGAATAAATGAGCTGTACATGTATTTGGACTTTATGGCGTCACTGGCGGTGCACAATAAGTTATGAATCACAATGAAAATGAACTTTCAACCCTCATGACTTAATATAATCCAATTAAACAGCAACTGTCGCCTTCCAACAACCCAATCAATCAACCGACACAACAAAAAGTCAGCATTTTAAGTTTCAGAGAGTTGTGATGCCTTTCAAAGCATTTGTTTGCATTAGATTTACATGATCTAGGCGTGCCTAATATTAGCCCTTGCAAACAATTGTTTCTCCATCACTTAATGCCTTAATAATTGCTTAACACTCAGCACGCATGTTCTTAGAGTGAGAAAACGATTGCTGTGTTTACTTACATGCCACTGTCTCAAGGTTAGTCACTGCTGGCGCTGTATAATTAACAGGGTTAACGAAGGTTAGTGGGCACAAATATATGCACACTAAGATCAGCACTTTTCCTGTAAAGCAAACCTGTCAGCTTAGAGAGCGCTCGGCAGCAGTGGTGACAGCTTTATTTCCATATGCATAAACACTCCCAGGAAAAACCCTTAGATACAGAATAATACAAAGTGACTGGTATTAATTAAAGCACCCATATACATCAGCATTATAATCCCTAACTGCAGCAGTGTGCAATACAGGGCTTCATTAGAAACTGAGGCATGCGTCCGTAGCAAACTGAAAAAGCAACAACAGAGAGTGGTCTCGGTGATGTTATGTATTCATTTATTTCAGTCTAAGCAAATTGTTGGGTGCCCACAACAATAGAAGGGTTTATTCAAAAGGCGCCGTGACAAGTCGTCTTTGTTGAATCATGACAGCTTTGCTTGCACAGACTCATGTGACTCAGAAACTGAATGCCGTAAACACCTTAGTTCACAACCAAACAATGTTCCCCTTAATTTGAAAGCTCTGTAAATTGTGACGTTCGCTCACAATGCAAAGTCGACTGTTTGCCACGTCGCTCCTTGTTGTGAAATGATCGATGAATGTAGATTTTTTTTTGTGGAGACTCATTCTGGAGCACTGGCAGTGGAAGCAGGCTGAGCGAACAATGAGCCCGGACAGTGCTGTTCACTAGGGCAAAGATGGTTGAACCTGTTCCAACACAAACAGTATCAGTGCCATCACTTCTTTTCGCTTTGGCTTGTGGCAACGGTTGCCGTCTCCCGGAGCTATCGCATAGATTGTGCCAGTTGTCTCATGTTTATGCATAAGATGGTGAACCCCTCATTCCCACACCCACCACTCCTCCCTCTTAGTGCTGATGTCTCTGTTTGCTCTGTCTACGCTGACTAGTGCCACTAGACAGGGTGAGTCATAAATGGCATGAAACAGCAGGGATCCCCCGCCCTCGTGGTGTTTAATGATCACATTTGTATCAATTCAGAGGTCGCGTTCACCAATTTGACCGCTCACATAGCGCTGCAGCTTACATTTATTTCCATTATTGATTCATATAAATAATATTGTTTTCAATTAATCTATTAAAAACAGGATGAAATGAATGCCCACAGGTTAAGTGTGCTGTCGTGCATATTGCATACTTTGTCTGAACAACAGTTAATGTGGAGTGTTCAGGCTGGGGGTTGGGCTCTATGTGCTATGTGCTCTATGTACCTGCATCAGATCATCTTCTTGAGCAGTATTCAGAGGCTGGCCTCCTGCATGCTCACTGCCAGATTGTCGCCGCATCTTGGTAGACCATCCCGGCTCCTAGAGAAGTTCTTATTTGAGGTTTTTCCCGATTATTCACCTACATTTTCTGTCTACAGACTCCAGCTCTTCGCCCTCCTCGTCATCCGGCTACCGCACCCTTCAGCCCTGGCCTAAACCCCTCCACGCCTACCACCACCCTCATTCCCAGCTCCAACTTCCGTAGTTAAATAAACGGCTGTTTTTGCTCCCACTTCTGAGTCAGCTCCTTTTGCATTTTTGGGTCCTATACCACCACCGCATCACAGTTAATGCAATACCAAGAGTCTACAGCCATGCTAGCAACACAGTCAGGGTGTACTTAGGGACACAGGTGCTTTAAGCGAAATGCTGATACCTGTAATATGGTAAAAAATGAAGCACAGGCACACACTGGTAGCTGGAGAGGTGCTCCACCCCCCATGCTCCGACATCTCTACATATTAATGCAGGTCTATAAATGTGCATGTGTGTGTTACAAGCTTAATTTCCCCCTGAGGGATTAATGAAGTTCATCTTATGTTCGTAATCATAGTTTAGCATGGTAACTCTTTCTAAGTGGCACAAAACACAGCGCTCAGCTGTGGATGTTGAGTCGCCACAACATAACCACAGAATTCAAGACTGAAGGATAGTGACGCTGCTTCTTGATGAAGACATAGATAGAGTCCTGCAAACTGAACAACAAAGTTTCACATTTTTCCTAAAAGAGGTTTTGTAAAGTAACTTTTCATGGCTACAAAAGGAAAAGATACAAATAGGTCTCATGACCAATGAGCTTTTTTTCTGTTCGGACAGTTTCTGTTATTACTCTGGTTTGTTTAATGACGATATATTATCATCATACTTCTACTGTGTCTATGGTTTAATTAGCTGACCCTCCCATCTCTCTGAAAATGTGACTATAATGTTGTCAATTCCAAACCACCATAACTCAAACGGAGAGTAAGGGTGCAGAAGTTAACTGACGGCCACTGTTGCTGTAATTTCTGCTGCCTACAAGGGTCATAGATCGCTTAACGTTTATTCTAACACATCATCGCACATTTACTGGAGCTCAGCCTTGAGGTACCTGTTGGATGTGATAGAGAGAGACAGAAAGTGGAACCACTTCACATCCCGTGGCCGAGGCTCTGCATTGTATGTCACTGACTGCTTTGGCTCTCATCCAGACCTTCCATTATGTCGTCACCAGACCATGGCAAGAAAGGTCTGAGCCACTCTATTCAATGACTGGCGAAATGGGACCATTTTGATACCATACCGAAGCCTCTGTGTGATTTGTACCTCTCACATGGTGATTGCTGTTCTCCCTGCTTGGAGATACTCACCCAAATCCAGACACACTCTGTTCAAAAGCATTTATCTGTTAATTTGCCTGAGGAAACCGATTAACTATGAAGTCATTTATCTCTTCCAGGAAGGTTGTGCTGGATACAGGCCAGAAAACCACGATTTTATGTCATCTGAAGGTTTTTTGTTGGTCATAGTTTCAGTTTTTTAAAGATTTCTCTAAACACAATTGGGTAAATTTAAAGTTTGACCTGTTGATGTGGCTAGATTCAATGTGAGGGCATCTTAGAAATTATTACAATTCATCCAGTAGAGAACATGAATATTTCTACCAAAATTGTCAAATGGTGTCTCGGGTGAATTGGCCTAGAAACACAAATGTCTGTACCAAATTTTGTGCCAATCCATCTGGTAGATGTTAACATATTTAACTGAATAATTAATGAATTTGACCTGCTGCTGTTGCGGCATGAAAAGTCAAAAGGATCCCCAAAGTCATTAAGATTCATCTGCTGGTTACCATGAATATCTGTGCCAAATGCCAAATATTTAATTTCACAGAATATTCCAATATTCATAGATCAGACGTGTCATAATGTGAGCAAAACAAGTAAACACAGTAAGGGATTTTCTCCAAGTGTGGTTTATTTAAGAAAACTGTGTTTATTACATGACTGAACTGCAGTATTTAGCCCTAATTAATTTTTTTTTTTTTTTACAACTCTAGTACAAGTCTATTCACAGAACCCACCTAACAGAAACATACATTTTCATGTGGGCCTTTTTTATTAATTACAAAATTTTCTTGTGTGTCTCCAAAAATAAAAAATACAGATCGATGACTGAGATAAATAGATAAATACACAAAAAAACTGAATCAAACTCAATCAGCCAATAAATAAATAGAACAATAAATAACATTCAAAACATCTTTGGCCAAACTCAGGCCACTTCGTTGTCCCCACAGAGTTGACATTGGTCTTGGTAGATGCCTCAGCCAGTCAGATCACAGTAAGCTGACTGAGTTGGCTTAACCTATGGGGGGTTCTAAGGAACAACACTGAATATGTGGCATGAAATAGCAAGTGAAAGAACAATTATATCGAGGCACTTTTAAGGATGTTCTAGGAAATGACAACATTTCCATGTGTATGCGTATTCCCCCAAGAGGAAACAGAATGTAAGACAAGAACCAACATTCAATTGAAAGGTAATCGAATGGCTGCTTTGCTCATCTAATCACGTTACCATATATTCCCTCGTTTTTTTTGTTTTTGTTTTTGTTTTTTTACAATTTTGGGACCGAGCATGGTAAAAAAAAAAGTACAACATAAAATCGAAAAACAGTGAGCTGGAAGAAAACATGAAAACAGAAAAACATGGGAGGAAAAAACGATGGTAAAACATTGTGTGTCGCCAACCGAAAGAACATTGTTACATATTTGCTTTCTGAGTCTGTCAATAACATCAATGTGTGTTCTCCGTGGTGGTTGAGTTCGACTGAGTGTCTGACTGCTCCCCAAATATCCCTGCGAGTGTCTTGAAGCGGGGACCCCAGTCGTTGAGGTAATCATAGTCCTCCTCGAGGTCTACGGCGAGCGAGTCGATGGAGCTGAGGGACTCGGCCACCGAGCCGTTGCCCTCGTAAGCGTACGTGGCGAGGGAGTCGTAGGGCGGAGCTGAGTTGTCCATGTCGTGCTCTTTCAGACGCTGGTTGATAAAATCTCGGATGTCCGCGCTGTCCTGAGAGACAGGCGCCCTGGGACCTTTCTTCATCTCGGGTTTGACGTCTCTGCGGTACAGGTTCTCTTTGACAACCTTGGGATTGCGAAGTGTCCCCATGTCAAACGCGTGCGTGTCCTCCTCGCCTCCTCCCTCGTCGTCGTAGTGGATCACGTTATCCCGGATGTCCTCTTTGGATGACATGAGGGTCTCCTTTTTCTTCTGCCGTCTCAAACCCACGTAGAGGACCACGATAACTGGGGGGAACAAAACATGTTAAACCACTGTCAACATCACCGACTCTGAAACACATTTCCTGTTAAAGAAAATCTATATATCTGCAAAACCAAAGTCATTCAGCCTCTGTGCTTGTTTGGTGCTAATTAAAACAGATAAGCATGCTTACATGCTCAACTCAGAGAACATGGTATAACGCTGGTAACACGCTGGCATGCTGTTGATGAAATTAAGCTCCAAGCAGCACTGTGGCAGAGGGCTGTGGATTCTAGCATTATTTATTCAGACATTATAGCTCCAGGTTCATTATTTAAATGATATAGTTAGTCACACTTAGAGACAGTATATGTAATCCCTTTGGAAATATGGTTATGAGTAACCTAGACGTCTAAAACGCAGAAAGTGTGGCCCAGTTTCCACCTAAATTTTGTGGCTCAGAGCAAACTACATGCTACTACTTTTGATAGACAGCTCAAAAACTACTGCTGGGTGTAATTGCACCACTGAGAATATCCCCAAAGCAGCAGTTGATTGTTAGCACGCCACCCATCAGAGCTTGTTTGAGCTTCTGTGACACCGTGTTACAGGAGTGTGATTTCCAACATGTTACTATACATTTCCTCCTCTTTCTTTATTCCTGTCAGTGCGATCTGTCTCATTCTGTGTTCCTCTCTCCGTCTCCTCGGTGAAGAATCCAATAAAATGTGTGTTTTTCCTTCTGGGTTGTGCAATTGCATATATGAAGAAAAAATCACTCATGTGTGAAAGCGTCCAATAAATACATTCAGGCTGAAAAAAAAAGCCTAAAGTAGGTCTCTTCCTTTCATCCTTCTTGTATCTCACTTCCCTTTTGCCTCCCTTCACTCCCAAGTGATTTTATCGGCTTGTGCACAGTGTGCCAGCTCCCCCCAGTGGCACCTACGCAGACTTCAACAACAGTTGGTTATTACAGAGCACAACGGTCGAACACGGCTTGTCACCAGGTGCAGCCGATTCACGTCAATTTGGAAGAAAACAGCGGCGCAAATGAAAAAGTCTCCCTGCCGGTCTGTTTAATTTACCTCGTCATTTCTCCTCACGGGACAAATGGGTCATCCTGACAAATCCTGCACAGGAACTAAGAGGCTCTATGGAAATGTTCTCAGTGTGAGTTCTGATTCTCTCTGCCGCTTTTTCCTTCTCAGGGACAGCATGACATGTTTGGCGTCAGTCTCAGCCTCGGGGGCGAGTCGACTTGGAGCTTTTGAAGACATTCTTCTCAGATGGAGTGAACGCCACTGACACAGCTCTGCAGCAAAGACTGTGTGCTCACAAGTCCCCTCACATATGAAACACTGAAACTCGTGCACATGAATACATTCATGAAAAAGGGATTTATGATGAGGCATAGCAGGAATTTAACAGTGGATAACTTGTTATACAATATATTAGAGCGGGATAGAGAAATGTAAATACAGCTCAATTGAAAAGGTCATGGCTACCCTTGACTTCCACTGTTAAATAGGAACTTCTTTAACAACCGACCATCCCAGATTCATAATTCAGAAAATGACGCCATAAACCCACATTTACGTCCTCGGCGCTGCGTAGATGAGGTTGGACATTAATAGCGGGAAATTAAGGAGGAGTTTTACAACCGTGACCTTGTGCGAAGTGTAAAAGCTGCAGCCTGGGAAGCAGCCACAGGGCAGCGAGATTGGATTTAGTTTATAGAGCTAAGCTTCCCTCCCTCTAATCTTGAACGTCTCATTGAATGCCCAAATTCATATGGGTTCTATAATTAACTGCGGACGCTCCTGGAGAGACGCCAGACTAAGTCTGACGGTCAGCTCAGCATGTTTGGAGTCAGGTGCCGTTAAGAAAAAATGGCAAAGATATTCAAATAGATCTGTTTGTTTGTATTTCAGGTGTTAATTTTAGTGTCTGTGAATTTAAATCTAAATAAGACCCTGCTGATTTCATGGTTGGGACAAAGTAAGGTTGGAATTAATAACATTTCAGAAAGCTCATACATTCTGTCCTAAACTTGAAACCAAGTCATTGTCATTCTCCACCCAAAGGCCAGAAACAACAAAGAAGAAAACATATATCTCTGAGTCCACAGCTTACTAAGCTGACAGTAACAATGATAATAATTTGAGGAAGATAAAGGATTTAAACTCTTAAAACATTTATCTTTCATACCCACTTGGGGCTGCCAAAGTGCGAGCTAAGGAAGCGCTGAGGCAATTCATAAAACAATCCCCTGTTTCCTTCCTTATCGATTCCTCGATTACCAATGACACTGTGCTGAAGTGAAGACTGTTTACAAGCCAGAGGACGACAACAGGTCTCACCTAAAAGGATGACGATACATAGAAGGATGGCGATCAGAGCTCCCGTGCTGAGGCCCACGGGAAGAAAGATGGCCTCGGCGCTGCACGTTAACAGGGAACCGTCTGATTCGCAGCCGCATACTCGGATGGTCAGGGTGCCCGTGCTGCTCTTGGGTGGGTAGCCGTTATCTTCGATCACCACGGGAAGGAAGTAGATCTCCTGCAAACGCCGCCTGAAGCCGCTCCGCTTCGTCACAATTCCAGCTGTGTTGTCTAGAAGAAGGGAAAGGAGCCATTTTTATTTCATGCAATCAACGATCGAAAAGAAATCTTGGGCAGTCTAAGATTAAAAGAATCTTCCAATTTTGTATGTAAAGGCCTCAAGTAGTGCAGCAAGTGCTTATTCCTTGATCTCTACAGGTTCTGACCAGAAAAGAACGAAAATATTCCACCCGGTAAAACCTCTCATCAATCAGGCAATCCTCTGAGCTACATGAGTTTGGAGGTCCAAGTACGAGAAGATAGATGAAACTTTTTCCAGTGTCTGATAACTCTTTATGTTTGATATCAAATCCTCTCTGAATGTGATGAGAAACTGCAAAGTATCAAAGTGTTATCAAAGTGTCACCATTTTACACCACTTACTTCTTAAAATCAGACAGAGCCTGTAACCACGCCCAGCACATCATTCCCCCGAAACACGGCGAAACGTGTTCTGTCTACCTGCACGGCGAGAACTATCGGGATCTGTTGTTATTCCCTTATCTCTTTGTGCAGGCGGCGTCACTCCAGAGAAACAGCAGATTAGCAATGAGAGATTATAGATAAATAAAAAAAACACAGGGAACAACATGGGAAGACAGGCGGAGGTGTGAGAACGGCGAGTGGAATCGAGGTCGACGATGTATACGAGGGAGAGGCGATGTGTCAGGTTGGACCTGCCCAGTTCTGTCTGCTACAGCTAGAACGTCTGACCCCTGTCAAGCCAGGTTTGTTCCACTGATGGAGCCCGGCACTTTTTCCTGACAGGAGGTCAGGCGTTTTAGCACACCTTGCATGTTGTGCACAACTGTGATTTTGTTTGTGCTCTTGCTGAACCTGTCCACTGTGCCCGTGGTGTTTTGTATTTTTTTCTGTCCCTGCCTATCAGATCTCCCTCCTGTATCTGTTGTGTGTGCGCTCGCAGGGTCTCCGGCAGCCGGGAAAGCTGCAAGACAGTGTGTCCAAAAGGTAAAAAAAACTGGATCGGAGGGTCGGACCTGGGCTTGTCAGGGATGGTGAATGCATTCGTTTCCCCGGCCTCATCCTGCCATGTCCCACTTTTCATTACCCGTCTTTCTGGAGAGACTTCAAAGGGCTCGGCCAGTGCACGCTGCAGAGTGTCATATACAGCAGACCCTTATCATAAGACGGCGTCCGACTGCATGCGTTTGAGATATTTTTAGCATTTCAGACGTGCCACTGTTGGAAGCTTTGAGCAACAAACTTTGCAGCTAATGATTGATCTTGAGAAGTCGGTTGTCCTAATTCTAAAGTTGCATCAAGTATGGAGGGCAACGATGAAGGTAGAATTAAAATGGTTCTGTTGAGTTGCATGTAGAGATTGGAGGTTTCAACAAAAGAACATTCTGGCAA
Organism: Larimichthys crocea; assembly: GCF_000972845.2. Lineage (NCBI taxonomy): Eukaryota > Metazoa > Chordata > Actinopteri > Sciaenidae > Larimichthys > Larimichthys crocea. The sequence continues at coordinate 1,175,810 of NC_040033.1, forward strand.
TTAGGGTCCGTTATTTCTGCATAAATACCAGATCATTGCTGCGGACACAGTTCTGATCCAACACTCCTCCGATTTTATTTTATTTTTAAATCAATAATTTCACATTAAATATTGATTTCTTAAGTAACTAGCCATGCAATCCCTTCAAGATCACATGTCAGGGTTTATTTCATAATAACGACCCCCTCGTTATAAATTATTCCTTACATAAGATGTTACTACTAAAGCCACTTTCAACTTAATTCACACATATTTTATGTCTAAGCTCTTTCTCATGAACGTCGTCATTGTCTTTCATAAGAAGCGATTGGTTTAACTTGTTCTGAGAATCTGTAATTGATTGCAGGCATCATTTCTTCATTCTATTATTCCCATTGTTGAGCTGTAATCATCTGTCAGCTTCTCAATGCTGAGAGTGATGCGGTTTCTATAGTTCCTACTGCAATAGCGAGTATGACTAGGTGATATCTCCTCAGGCTATATAGTAAGACATCATTCAGCTGTATCTCACTGTGCTGATTTCCCGTGTCACCGAACAGAGATGTCGTCAAACTACAGGAACACTCACTTCCAAAGTCGCGGATGGTGAAATTCTTGTTCTTTATATCGTCCTTTGGTAATTTGAAGGAGAACTGTTGTCCAGCAGACGGTAGATCCTGGTCCTTTGCAGTGAATGTTTGAATCACCTGTTGAAGACACAAATAAAAATCATGTTCTTGGGTTTTAAAGTTTTACTTTCCTGTGTGGGGTGCTGACAGAAAACTCTCTGGACCCGCACAGTTGGAAGGTTTTGTTTGTGAGCAGTTGTTTCGATGTCAAATGTTTCTCTTTAATGGAAAATAAAACTCCCACGGATCAAATTGTTCTGGCAGAAAATTTGAAATTATTCAACATTGAACACAAGTGTCAACTAGTCCAACTGACTGCATGTCAGACCTGTCAGCGCCCGAAACAGAGCAGTGAATTGTTCTCTCTGTATTCTTTGGATACAGTCGCTGAGCGCTTGATTCATAACTTTTCAGATCACCTCAACACATAGCATGATGGATTAAGTTCATTTAAAACTGCTGGAGCTTGTTCGAGGGTCATGAAGAGGAAAAAATACTGTTGTTTTATATTACAGTGTACGTTCTAAGAGCAACACGCCCCAGACAACCCAGCAGTAAAAGAAGAAAAAGACACAATTCGACTGCAGCACTTCAACAAGCAGGATGACTTATGTGTGCGAATGTGTTCTCTTAACAACACCCAGCCAACAAGCCACTAACTTCTCTGCACTTCCAGACACAGGCCGATGATTCAGCCACCTCTGTGGCAGACTGCTGACGGCTTTATAGTTCCTACTTCTCCCCAAACGTCCCCGAGCTTTGTCTGAAACCGTCTGTCCTGCCACGTCCAGCTGGGCTACCAGTCTGCTCTCTGGGCTTGACCTGCTCAGACCCGATGCCTCATCCCTGGATCTCCCATATGCAGGGGGGGCCACCAATCAGCCCTCCTGCCCTGTTACATCAACCCGACTATGTTGCTCTCTCCTCAGTATTTGAATAAAAATTCCCTCCAGGGGAGTAAACCTGACACCAGGTGTGATGAGGGCTCTGTTGTGCTCCCCACAGCAGCTGCACACTTCACACTATTGATTTCCAGCTACCACATTAGCTTCGTGATGAATAAATCTAAATCTCCAGCTAACGATGCCTTTGCATTTCATCTATCACTCTTTTTTTTTTCCCAGCCAGCAAATCAGCTGTCAGAGATAATGCTTTCGTCAAACCTGACCACACCTGAAGTGATGTCTCACATTTGTATATTTGTCCCAGAGGAAGAGTTCAGTCACATTCCTGCCACCTTTGGTCCCCCATATCTCTCTCCCACATTATTTCCCGTTTAACTAAACTATTAACTGTCTTTAAAAAGTCCAGAAATACCAAAAAAATAGTGTAAAAATGCAGAAAATCTTTACATTTTACAAACTTACTTACACATTTTTACATACTGATTGACCAACAGAACAAATTATTTCATCTCTAATAAAAAGTCAGAATAAAAATACTTTTTCCACAACTGAAATAATGCCAATTATACGACAGGTAGGTCTGACCGAGCAATCTGATTGGTCAACTAGACGTTTAGGATGTGCTCGAATCAGCATGACAGCACACCTGACTCATCACCAAAAATATTACTCCGCCATCTCCTGAAAAGTCCACCGGAAGTCAACTTTAATAAAGTATAATACATCTGAATTTCTTTAATGAATACTCTGTGTGTTATGGAGCTGTAATACCACCTCGTTAATACATGTGCAGTCCTGTCGTGCCAATAATGACGTTAAAGCACAGCCTCTCGTGTAAATAATGCTTAATTAATTCCTGCAGTGACAGAAAATCTCTCTGTAAAACTTCTACGACATAATAACGTTTCATTTGCACGTTGTTTTGTCAATTTAATAAAACTGCTTAGTTTAGACACCGACGTCTTTCAGAGACGAGGTATCTTCAGCTAAAGCAGTAAAGGTTTTTTTTCCTAATTACCCCATGAATGACAAACTCTTCTTTAACTCCAGTTCCTCCCACCTCTTCTCGATCATAAGTGGAGCCGTGTGCTGCTGAAACTGCTTATTACTGCGCCGCCATTGCAATACGTTAAATGGCTGAAGTGTATCCTGCCTTTGCACTCAGCCGCATTGTACATTAAGCTTGATAAGAGCAGCCGCTAAATGCTGTAAATGTAAATGTAATTATTCCCACATAACAAAGTGAGTCGGTCGGATAGCATTTCAACGTGGCATCATAAAAAGCAAAGAAAACACATTGAAGAGCGAGGGACACATTACGGCGCCGGCTGTATATCTAATACAAATAACTTTGCAGTAATAAATATGCTTGTTTTATGATTCCTTTGTGGTTGCTTTTTCTCATTTCACACCTCACCAGTTGACCAGCCAGGTCTCTGAGTACAGTTAATATTAAAATAAGGAAATTACTACTGTATTTCTTTGCCACAGCGCTGACCGTTTTGATTTGCAAATCTCAGTATAAGGACCTCGGCCACTCTCCTTCATTTCATTTACATGAAATCAGCCAGATGCTTCTCCTGCTTGGCTGTGTCCTGGTTACAGATTATTTTCCACAGGAGGTTGTGTCACAGCGTGAGACACTCCAAAACAAGCGGTTTGTGTGTTTTTTTCCCAGCAACGTGAGTGCAGATAATCATCGAGGGAGACGTGTGATGGATTTTTACAGGAGAGGAGCCGCGATTCTTTATCATCCACCAGCTGTGTGCAACACCTGGTGGAACCACGCTGTGGAAACACTGGAGGAAAGTGTATATTCTGCACTGGAGGGCACGGGAGGAGGGGAGAAGAAGAATAAAAAAAGGGGGAGATTAAAAAGCAGGAGATTAAAGCAAAGGAGTGAGGAGAGGATAAGCCGAGAGGAGAAGGCGACGCCTGTTAAACACAGGCCACATATTGCATGATGATTGCAACTGATCTGAATATAAGACTGAAGCTTTATTTGACTTTGACTTTGCACTTTTCTGAAGGATTTAGAACATGTATTTCTCGATACCTGCTCCAAGGTCTTTTATTTTGTCCCCAGAAGAACAAACTGCTGATTGGATTATGAGTGTAGCAATTTATGGACTTCAGTCCTAATGGTTTCATTTGTCAAAGTCCTGTCAACACGTTGAGAAGCTGGTGAAGGTCATAGGGCAGAAGTTGAGCGAGAGTAAAGATCTTCCCTGAAAACTTCATTTCATTTCATTTTCTCTAACTGTGGGCAGCAATTACAGTAAAAGTATCCAAACATTTATCTATCACGAGTTTAAAACATTTTACACTGCTTTTGCAACATGCTACACTTGACTTGTAATCCGGCGAAGTGATGCAAGAAGTGCAACACCAAGTCACACACAGCAGCAACTATTTCACTGATTCTGGTGAAACTGGATCATATTTTATGGAGGAAATGTTTTCTGGTTTTCCCTCTGATGTCCTCCGGCTGCTCCGCCTCAACTCTCTGTGATTTACAGAGTTTATGAAGTAAACTGTAGCCGCTGTTAGCTGATATCAGTTCAGTTTGTTAGCCGGGCAGTCGGAAACCGTGAGCTCAGAGCGCTGGGGAAGCAGCAGGGAGCGGAGCCAGTGTCGTGCCAGAACAGGAGCCGTGAGCAGACAACGTAACCATCGGCCTCGGCGGCTTCTTTTGAAGCAAGTTCGAAGTTGTTGTGGCAGTGCACTAAATCAAATTTCTACACATTGTTGCTTTATTAGTTACTCTTCTTCATTAGAACTGTGTGGAGTTAGTTCCAGCACAGTAATATAAAGCAAGTGCACAGACAGAGAAGGAATCTGAGATCTCTCAAGTGAAATAATTTAAACTCTGGCAGGAAATCGTGCATTCATGTAGGATCCCCAATCCCATAGTAGTAAGCAGCTGAGTGAAAGAAAAGGCTGTCAGGGCCTCTTTTTCTAAGTGTCTTGACTCAATCTTGACGGCTGAAAACATGGCAACAATCACAGCCAACCTCGCATTAGGAAGACAGTGATGCCTCCGAATGCAGGGCACAGCAGTTGTTTTGATTGCAGCAATGCCCGAGGACGGACAAAACATCCTCGATGTGATGAGGAGTCTACAGCGATTTGATAGACTGCCAAAGAAGCCGCTCCCTCAGAACGCTAACTGCATATAGATGCAAGTTAATGGGCTAATTTACAGGCACAGGTGGTTTACAATGCACACGGGCAAATTCTCCACTGCATCTCAAATACATCATCTGAAATGTACTCTAGGTTGCTGATATGCAAAGCACTGCTGTGCTTTATGATTGCTTCTCCGGCTGAATCGAACTCAAAGACACAATCAGTTCAAAATTTAGATTCATACACTGCGCTGAAGGGTTTCTCTGTGCACGCCACTGAAATAAAAGGTTTTATTCAAGTGACCTTGAGTAAAACAGCAGCCTTCTGTTAGGTATCAACGTTCCAGCTTAATGTGCATGTTTACAACAGCAATCTGCCGTTCTAAAAAGTAGAATAATACCCACTAAAGTTTATCTCACACCATAAAATCAGGGTTCATTTCTGCCCGAGTGTAAACAATGACTCTTTGTCTGTGTTTATATAAATCAACACCTTTCAGATTCAATTTAACACCTTTAGATAGTCTCTAACAACCACCTTGAAGTCGTATGAGGAGGGGAAACAAAGCTCCAATCAACAGCTGTCAACTGCTGTCAAGATCCACACGTCTTAATGGGAAAATTTGTTGCGTTCAGTGCCGTGAGTGCACAGAAAAAGGCGAGGGGAGAGAGCAAACGTGAACGTACCTGTCCCACTTTGGCGTTTTCACACACAAAGGTCTCATAAGGACTCGCAAGCTCAGGTGGGAACTCGTTGATGTCCAACACGTGGACGGTGACGGCCACTCGGCTGGTCAGAACTGGACTATCTGAAGAAGAAAATATAACAGAGCAGTGTTAGAATAAACTAGATGGTGTTACATGAATACAGTTTTTACAGCACTGACATCGTGTGGATATCTAAAGTACTGCCATCAGAAGATGAGCTCAAGCCTAAAGATTGGACGGCCAAGTGGTTAAAGAGTTTCCGGTCAGTGTCCTTGAGCAGATGCTAAACCGCCGGTCCGCTCACCCACTCCAGGTCGGTCTGGAGAAATGCGTCTGCTAGAAGACCAGTCATGTGTCTGCAGCATGCTGATGCATAAACCGCATCTGGACCGCTGCTGTTTTATGACGCTTTTGATTGATGGCGAAAGGGAAAATTAAATAAAAACACACAGTAAAAACATCCGAAGCGCAGCCCTATAAATAAAGCATGTCTCACATTATGGGAAATGGCTCTATAGAGAGAATATTTTCTTTCCTCCTCAGATTCTGGTTTGGGTTTTAGCCATAAGATGCACAGCCCATATTAATTATACTGTGAAAGCTCCCTTGAGAGGGACTAACTTCAATCCAGGGTTGTTTGTTACAGTGCTTCCTCGCTGCAGAAGCACGGCGGGGAAATGTTCTTTTTGTGTGAAAGCCCAGGTACGGTAAACTTTATGGATCTGATGTGGGAATAGGCTTTGCTCTGCAGTGGGCAGCTTAGTGTGCGCTTGTTTGTGTGTCTAGGCGTGTAGGTTTGTGTGTAGGTGGGTAGTTTAGAAGAATGCAGGGGATGGAGGGGGGGCGGCTGGGGTCTGTTGAGTCATCTCAAGGGGATTGAAGATGCAGCCACAGCTCAGTTAGTAACCTGTCTCTGACCTTGATAGAAAAAGCAATCTTCCCAGTGAGGTAAAAATGACACCAGGCATGGGATTTGCTGCTTTGCACCGACTGATCTACTAACACTGACGCTCACCCTGCAAAAAAACACACTGATCTTTTGGGTCATCGTGGTCCTCGATTGTTGGGTCTCTAAAAAAGTTTAAGCAATATCAGATCTTACACATCAGTGAAAAAGTTGTCTGTAAATTTGTTCCAGAGTTTATCGTTTCCTCCTCGTCTCATCTCAGAAACTCATCTCCATAACTGTTGACTGACTCTCAGCATGTCATCAGTGATATATCTTATAGCCCACTAGATGGAGCAATGGTATAGTGGTTATATTCAAATCTGACTGGTGTCAGCATTTCAGCCCAATAACCGATGCTCTATTTATTTTATTGAAGCAGAATCCTGTATTGCTACAGAATGCTTGGTTGACCAGCCATAAAGCTGCTTACTTTATATTGCTTTTCTTACTGGATATTACTTTTTTTTATTTTATTTTAATTAAGCTCATTTTAATAAAAAAAAAAAATCCATCTTTGCAAGCAATCAACCACAAATCTATAAAAATGTGCTGCAAAACAGAGATAAAAAAGATTCTCTGTGGATAGCAATCTGTTAAAAGTGCAAACTCACAACGCAAAACTGTGGAATTACACTGAATTGCTGTAAATAGATAGAAAGCGTGCTTCCTCATTGCCTCCTGCCAAGGTTATTATTGCATTTAATAGATCTCCCCCTCCTCTCTTTGACTCCTAAAAATTGCCACTGGGCTTAAATGCCAAAAAGCAAACCGTTAATCCAGCCCCGGCTCTTATTTAGCACGCCTTCTGCTGTGTGCTGTGTCTCAGGAGAGCTGCAGACACTGCTCTCATTTTGCTGCATGACTGCGGTGTCTCGCAATGACCGGACGGTTCTCCGAGGCTTAAAGTGAAGTGAGAAGTCTCCAACTCAGGTGCCGTGCTAATCAATGCAGAGTAAAGGTGCCTTTTATTCAGAGGAAAATGTCATCCGACCCGAACTCATATTGTTAGAATATTTCCCTCTGAGTCATTGTGATGAGGAATAAAAGGTGTGGGTGGATAAATGTTAGGAAGCATTAACAGCAAGGACACACAGTGGATGCAGAAACGGGTCAAATACGGAGGTCTGCAATAACTTACTGTTTATTGAAAACTGCTGTGCAGTGCCAAACGAGGCTGCTCGAGACTGTCGGAAAAGTCAGGACATTTTTTTTTTATCAGTGCATGACCTCTCCTCATACAGTCCATTATTTCTATGGGCTTTTGGAGGTGTTTTGCTTGAGTATTTATTGCTGTTCTTGGTGGTTTTAAAAACCCGAATAACAGACACACAACATCCTGACGATGATAATAGGATGCATCACAGAGGAGCCATAACAGCTATCCAATACCCAGAACACAAAGTTCTGCCAAATCTCTCTCAAGGTCAGAAACGCATTTGAACTCACAAGTTGGGACACAAACTCCGGGGTGCTGGGTTTATCTCGATCCCTACTGCACCAGTTTTTAACACTAGTCCTTTTCTCTTTTCTTTCATGGTAAAAAATAGTCTCTAGAGAGTCTAGATCGGTCCTGCTAGATGGGAAAATGCAGGGGGCTGGATCACAGACTGACTTGAGGAAAGGTGATAAGAAAGAAGTTAAAACACAGGTGGGCGAGGGGTAAGATGTGCGGAAATACTGCCTGATTTCTGCATCAGCAGACTGAACACATAACACCCTTGTAAAAACTCCCGTCTTCCTCCCACTCCCTCCTCCCACCACCCTACATCCTTTCAGTCGATCTCATCCTCTGCTTCCTTGACACTTATGCACAAAAGCCACACAAAGAAACACACATTCAAACCAGAATTAGCATGTCACTGCCATGACCTTGAGGGGAAGTGAGTAATATCAGTTTCCAAGGCGACAATGACTCAAGTTTTAGCAGCCCATATTTCACAGTCTGTCCTAATGAATATACAGCGTGGGTAATTTTGATTGAGCACCAGCCTGCCTCTGGGATAATGACTTTGACGGTTCTTAGCAGATTTGATGGCTTGATGACGATGGATTTGCTTATTTATCCGGAAATTTGCTCCACTTCCTTCATAAAAACATAATTAGCTTGATGACACGTCTTAAAGACACAGCCTCCAATGCGGAGCCGTGGCTCACGCTGTGCGATGCGACTTGCATCCGCCTGCTGTAAAACTGTAGAAGGTTCACATTTTATTGCGGTGTAAGTAAAAGTTGACTCTGGCAAGAAAAGCTCCCTTCCAATGCCAATGTCATCAAACGTGTTAAAAAAAAAGACAGTTAAAAATGAAAACAGAGTTGAAGCGAGTATGCTAGAGGAGACAATGTCCTGAAGATACATTCCTCCGGGAGAGCCATCATGGTTTATAGTCACCTATAAACCTTTCCAGCAAAATGGGATTGAGTATTGACTTGAGTAAAAGCGTGTTAAATCCTTCACACAGATTATGGCGGGGGAAGGACGACGCCACCTGCATGAATCAAAATCGATCTTGTTGTCATACTTACTAAGTTTGGTCGCCACGATGGAGATATTGTGCTGGGCGATGGTCTCTCTGTCGAGGAGTTCGTTTGTGGAAATTGTTCCCTCCACTGGATCAATGTCAAAGTAGCTGTCCATGTCACTCTTCCAGTCAATGGAATACCTGAAAGCAAATGTTTGTTTAATGGCATCCATTTCCAGCATAAACCAGAGAATTAAACCACTGTGATTTCCCCTCTGGGCTCGTGTATATGAGTTAGGTGTAATATAATGTTGGCAAAGCCTTCATTACTCATTCTGAATGGTCATTTCTAGAAAATGTGCTGAGGGTCGCACATGCATTCCAATCTAGTAATGGGGCACGTGTACTTTGGCCATGCTGAGCAAACGCTTTTCTTGGGAGCATAAATGAATTTTAGGCACCGTTGAAACTGTATCAATCTCTCACGGCCGATGAACAACAAAGGCATAAAATGTTGGTTTGGTGTCTGAGAACAGAGGGTAGGGCGTCCTCTCTGAGAAATACATCTCTATGAAATACAAAAGAGATCTGAAACCAAACAGCACGCCGCTGACAGCGCCATTCATCATGCCATGCTATTTGATCTTAAAAGGCTATTTTTCATTAATAATTTTGTGATCGTCGGTGGAGTTCCCACAGGAGAAAGATATGTTGCTGTCTTTTATTCCCCTGCACAAAGAGGTCGGAGGTTGGGTGGGGTTCAGTGCCTTGCTCACGGGTACTTCCACAGGACAGATGTTTGATTTCTCATGGGGTTAACCCTCCACATGAAGGACGCCCTCCCTAGACCACCGTTTTTTTCTTCTTACTCATAGCCAGTGATTTGATCTTAAAAGGGGATTTCTCATTAATATTTATCATGCTTACGCGGTAGAGCCTCAAACTGGACTTGACTCACTCATTAAAGAAAGAGGCCGAGCGTACATTCAAACCCCGAAGTCTCACTGTAATAAGAGCGATGACAAAACCACACCGGTAGATTTCTTTTTCAAGCTTTGGTTCCATCTAACTTTCTGTTTCAGCGTCCACGTCCTGTCCACGAAGCCTTGGAGCGAACACGATCGTGTCAAAATAGTTTAGTGTGAGTCTCTTTGATAAATATTGCAGCCAAACTCCCATCAGGAGTTCAAAAGATCAATGGTTTCCAATTTGTCCTCGGGGTAAAAACGTTTTTTGGGGGGTTTGTTATTTGAGTCAAGTTGCTACTAAAGGATATGTCTCACTGTGAGTGTGGCCCAGTGGTTAGAGGGGATGTCTCATAACCAGAAAATTACAAACTAAATCACAAAACGTGTGAATGCAAAAGCACACCAATCGTGCCTGCGATCTGTCTGTCAGATTTTTAAAATTTATTTGCATTCATGTGCGATAGAAAACATCAAAAATGTTTCAAGTGTAATTGGTTCAATCTCTGAGTTATCATTAAGCAGAATGGAGCTCATCAACGGCTGTGAGAAAGAAATCACACATCTAAAGAGTCTACTTAAGATCACCCGGTGCTCAGAACTATAGATATGAAAATTAATTACGCCGTTATCTCCTACTTTGAACTGCGGTAACTCAATCCAGAGCACATTACACACAATGCACGCGGTAATTTAAGAAAAAAAAGGAAAAAGTTTCGCTGCAGTTAATGCTTTCAAGTTCGTGACCAACGTGGCTCTGCTACCGTTTTAGTCAGAGGCTAAAAGTTCAGTCGTTAGAACTCATTCCAACTTTAGGAAGCTCTTTAGAGTCAGCCAACAATGCAGTATTCATGATGCCCTTTTGTTTCCCCAGCTACAGATAACTTGGCACTATACTGCTAAATAGCAGAATCGGTTGAGTCTGAAGTCTAAAAGCATAATTCCCTATGCATGATGGGTCATTGGGTCTATTGTTTTCAAGTGAAGAATGTGAAGCTGCTCTCTGAAGGCACACAAATGAACAATGTCAGCTATGGTATTGATGAATATTTAAAGTGCTGGAGACAAAGTGGAGATCCACAGAATAGAGAGTATAAGCTTTTTGTACAAATCTCTGCTTTTTTTTCCCGTTTATTGTTGTCTCAGGAATAAAATATTCATAATAAAACAACTTCCGTCCATGCAACAGGTATTTTTTGCCGTTTGTGTTTCGCTCGAGCGATACATCTTTCGGGAGAACCAGTTCCGCAGAGCAATGTGGCTGCGCAGAAGTAGATACTGTGATAGATTTTAATAAAATGGCTCTCATGCATTTTTAAGGACGTGCTTCTTTTTGTCTTTGCCGATGACGGTCTATTGTTATCTAGCACTCAAGTTTTACGACAGAGCACAGGAAAGCGTGCATGAAAGAAAGATTGAGAAAGGGATCAGGTGCGCTGAGTGTAAATCAGGAGTTGAGTCAAGCATGTCAGAGTTATAAACCTGAGCAGTGATGTTTGAACTCCCCAGCTGATAATTGTGAAGCAGGTCTACGATACAGAGCTTTTATTATTATTCAGGACCCTTAAGTTTGGGGACATGTTTTTATGCTATGAGCATAAGAGTTCATAAGAATCAAAGTGAAATTAAAATATGAGGAAGTCACTTTAATGTATAAATGAAACAGTGCAGAGTTTATTAAAGTGAATTCTGTGCTTCTGTGGGGCTGTACTGATACTGCACAGCCGTCATGTTCAATTCAAATTCAATTACATGTTACTGAACAATGTTTTCAATGTTTTATGTGCAAACTTTCCGTGTTCGGTCCAAACAGCAGCTCCCATTCTCCTGATATAACCCAAAACTGTTGAATAGTTTAAAACTACTTACTTCTTAGCATTAACTAATTCTGCAGTGCAGCTAATTCAGCTGTGGGTAAAAATAAAAAGCAGCTTCCTCTGTCTAATGGGGTCCATATTAATTAGAGCCATGAAAGTGGTTCAAAAGAACTCAAAAACAAAAACATAATACATCCACTTCAGTCTGCCAAGCCAACCTCCAACTAACAGGCACATTGTGCATATTGTTATGCAATTCCACATCGACACAAAAATAAGGACAACTAATATAGAGTTACCATTCATTAAATTATGGTTAATGGAGGACGGCGACTGGCAAATCTGTGATTCAATAAATGCATTAACGTGTCATTAAAATTGCATTAATAACATCATCTAATAACACTTTGAAGAGACTGAACGTTGACCCAATTATACACCTTGAAATCCATTTACATAATGTGCAAGAATAAGTTTAGAAAAATAGAAATAAACAAGTTTATGAGAATAAATAAATTCATTCATTCATTTATTAATTCATTCATCCCAGCTGACATGGGGCGAGAAAAATACAAAGGGAAACTAACTAGGATATATTTAGAAATTCATACATGAAATGGAAAGTTAAATGGGAAAGTTAATAAATAAAGGGATGAATGCAACGGTAAACAAATACAGAAGCTAATTAAACACGCAATATGATGTCACCTGTTATGAATTAACTGATTTATTTTTGATTTTGGAAGTTTCGGTCAATAATCCCAATACATTTCTATGAATGGATGCAGAGATGGGAAGTTACGAAGTACAAATACTTCTGACTTTTGACCTTACTTCTTACATTTTAGCACAAGTATCCGTACTTTCTACTCCCTACATTTTCAAATCAGGGTCGTTACTCTTGCGTTTAGATGGTGATTATTAATAAACAGTAAAATTTCACCATCAGTATCAGTAAAACGTGCCATGCAGACAACGTGGTTGACTGGATTATGCTTAGAAACGTATGTAAACACACTGATAAGACAACCCTATTGGTGCATTTGTCCTCACATGCACAAGACGATGAACATAAACAGCCTAAAATCAGGCGGCAACTCTTTGAAAGGAACTGAAATTGTTTGTGATGGTGGGAGAGCGTTGGTGGAGGAGATTCCTCGGGTGATGTAGTAGAGTCGAGTGAAGAAGACCAGCATCCTTGGCCATACCTTCTTGAGATGTTTGCATACCAATAAAGTTTTTGAACACCATGCACATTGAGTTTGCAATCCCTCATTCTTGTACAGCAGTTTTATTTTTTTTAATGTGTTTAGGAAAAATTGGCCAATGTTGCTTTCTGTATTGATTTCAGTTCATTTTTCTTTGTTTGGACAGACTGTAGGTCCTGTAAGCTTTTCCCTAAAATGCTGGTTTTGTCCTTCACAAGAGTACTTTATACTTTTATACTTTAAGTATATTTTAGAGCCTGTACTTTTTACTTTAACTTGATTAAAGAAGTTAAGTCAATACTTCAACTTTTACTAGAGTCTTTTTAAACACAGGTATCTATACTTGTACTTGAGTAAAGAATGTGTGTACTTTTGACACCTCTGAATTGATGTAATCTACAAAACAAATATTCACAATAAAATCTAAAACAGCTTCAAAGAACCGCATCCAGCTAAAACAGTTGGTCACTCTGCTGAAACAAACCTTTTTTTAAATCACTGCCATTTATATAATTTGATCTTTTTAAGTCTTGGTGGACACCAGCCAAAGGGGATGACCTATATAAGCATGTTTCTCATTAAAACAGGCGTTCTGAGCATATAACAGGTATGATGCAAGGAAAAATGAATATTGCATGATTTGTAAAGAGGTGACACTGGGAAAAAAAATAAAAATAAATGAGTTCACATTTTAGCCTAAAAGCTGCAGTTTTGTTTGCAAATCAGCTGAAGTGAGGCATGTTTTTGCCTCTGTTAGCAGAAGCTGAGTGTGTCAGGTGAGCTGTTCCCCTTCACCTCAACTTACAGGGCAATATATTGTATTAATGTGTGGATATACATAAACAATGTCATAGAAAACTGAACATGGGTTACATTAAAATGCAAAAAGTAGTTGAATGAAAATAAAAACTAGTCCAATAATAGCTGCGCTCTAAAGGTGAGAGCTCAGGTATCAGATTCAGATTTTAATATTGTCACTGCTGCACAGCGTCACCAACACGTCCGGAACTGCCAAGAGATGATGCCGGCAGGGTTTTACATGACAAAGTCAAATGTCCTACATAGATTGATTAGTCCTCAAACTGATGAGTAAAACTGACGATACTCTCAGGATTAAAGCCACGATGACATTGATGAATGCAGACTGGAGACATTGATGAATGGATTAGAGTTCTAAAAGCTTCAATCACTGGCTGCAGTATCACCGTACTTCTCCCTTTAGCTCTTTTATCCTTGCAGGAGTTACGAGGGATATTTGGTTCAATAGTTTAAAGCCTCTCATGATGAAGATGCACATTCAGATCCAGGCCTAGTTATACCACAGAAAGATGTAGCCAATCTGAATGATATGAGAAATGATTGACATGCAGTCTCTTTATTTATTTTGATCCTGATCAAACACTGATCTGACAAATCAAAACTGAAAACTGAGGCTTTCTGTCAGAATACTGCAGAACAGAACGGAGAGTGTGTCTCATTTATGGATTATATTCAGCCCTTAACTTCAAATTGTACAAAGATAAATATAAATGATTAAATTATTGAAACATTTGCAATTAACTGAGGAAATCTAGAAGTGGAAAGATGTGTTTTCTTTCTTGTTCAGTGTCCATGAAAGGCTGTGATCAAAATTGGCTCGAAATACCAAAGTGTTGTTTAATTCCAAAGATTACAATTTCGTCTCAGAGAACTGGACTTCAAAATAATTGAAGATACTCTACTTTAAGATTCAGACTGTTTGCTAGAGACAAAGTGAAACTAAGACGTGTTCACTACCAAACATCATCCGTCTTTAGTAACCTAGAATGACATTGAGCAAACATTTGCAAATGTGGCATTTTACACTTACACAGAGATGTTTCTGCCCTTTAATCTGATATTTCACGCACCACTTAGATCACTTTTTATAAATGCACCACAAGTACAACACAATAACTCAGGTATATATTGTTTTAGAGAGTTTAACTTTACCTGACTGGACTGCTGCTGGCATCCAAATCCTGTGCCGTCACCGCTCCAATAATGGTGCCTGCGGGTGTGTCCTCATACACATCCATCACATACGAGGGCTTATTGAACACCGGGGGCTCGTCCACATCCAGAACGTTAATCTTCACTGTCGCCGTGTCTTTGAAGGCCCCGAAGCTTTGAAACCGTGGATCCAGATGAGCGTTGGAGGCATCAACCTTAAAGGTGTATGCTTTCTTGGATTCAAAGTCCAAAGGCTGCAAAAACAAAAAGCAGATAAGGAGCACAGTTAAATTCACTTTTTTACAACTAGTTTATTCTCCCATCGTAATCATGTCAGGATCTGGAACGTGTCAGCACTCCTGCTGTAATTTCCTTTCTCTGTAGTGTTCATCTGTATGCGCTGAGAGCACTTGAAGGAATGCAGCAACTGAATATGAGCATTGGTGTTGACAGCGAGTTTGCCCTCAGTTCACTTTGTTATTCTTACATTTTCAAGGATGAGTAAGTGCTATCACATCTCAACACCGACCTCAGTATTTGGGTGATTTAAATGCTTAAGTTGTCACTCAGAACACACTCAGACAGCATTGTTTCTCACCCTGCCTGAAAAGCAGAACTAAAGGAGTAAACATACTCGTGAAAACGCTCTAAGATCTGATGTCAGTGGTACAGTACCTACAGTATATCATCAAGACACATAGTAGGTCATGACCAGGTTAACGTCTCCCACCCCCCACAAGTCAAGCTACAGTTCCCTTGGTTCAGCAGTACTACGCCACTTTGCAAGAGTTCTCCAAACAGCAGCTCAGGGGTTCATGTACGGCCTCTTCAAGCCTCTGACATACCAGCCCAGAGTCAATTAGTCAAAAGCGAGGGGAGGAATCTGCATCCTCGGGATGTCTGCTGCTGAGGTGTAAACATCCGACAGCAGTGACACCCGCTTTCGTACTTCTGCCTGTCTCCTGCCCTCTCATGTGTGACCAACCACGCTTGGCGAGCTCGCAGTAGTTCACGCTCTGCTGGCCCGGAGTCACATGAGAGACATTCCTTTCTGTGTATTTCAAATTGACTAACATGTAACCACTATGGCACCAATGCTATCTTCTTGCCCCAGGACTTGGTGCTTCTCTGGCATGGTGTTTCAAAGAGGCACCAAGTGAAAACAGCTGGTGATAGCACGGCAAAGTGTGCTCATGTAGAGAGACAGTGAATATGAGAGGAGGGGGGTGGTGCAACTGGAGGATGTAGGGGTGGTGGGGGCTTTTGTGTGTGTGTGTGTGTGTGTGTGTGTGTGATGCAAGATAAATATGACTAGTCATCTGTCCAAATTAAATGCACATGAATTAGCGAACTAATTAGAGTCCAACTACTAGAAATGACCAGAGGCTGTGCAATCATGATTTCACAGTGATAGCAGATGCTTCTCGAGCCCTCTGTCTCTCCTCCATCTCTACGCTTCCACCGTCTCCCTGCTACAGCAGGTGTCCGTAAAAAGAAGAGAAAAAAAAAATAAAAGAGCTATGTGAAGGCAAGCCAATCTGAAAGCAATCACTGACCATCAACCGCCATGATTGGTTTGATTACAGTGCGCCAGATGCAACTGGCTAGGCACAGCTATAAGATCCTTCAACAGGAAATACACTCTGTCCCTTTCAATCTCTTTCAAGAAGTGACAACACTGAGGGAAGGCCAAGCTCCCCCCCGAAGCAACAGTTCCCTTATAAAAAGTGAATTCATTGCGTCCGTCGTTCAAATTCTGATCCCCCTGCAATCAAACTAAGAGATTCGCTCCAAGTTACACCTGCAAAGTGGCTCGAAATGTACAGCAGTCATTATTTCAGTTTACTGAGCGTCCTGCTGCTTCCAGTGGATTGCTGGAAAGCAGCATCAAAGGGAACACGGTATATTTGCTTCTAACAGGCTGAGAGTTTTAGCCATGGAAATAAATGCACCGGTGATGTAATCAAAACATGATTCCAAAGAATCAGCATAACAAAGGCAAACTAAATTAATACCTAATGTAATGAAACGCCCTCTTGCACTGTATACCACATTATGCATGAACCGCCACATGCAGACAGCCATGCATACCTCAGCTGAAATGCGTGCACAGGTGGAGGAGGAGGGATGGCGATGTGGGGAGGTGGACAGCAGGAGGTATACACCAGGCCTCATTAGCCAGCGTCTCACTGGGGATGAGGAAAAGCACTGCTTCCCATCTCAACATGCTGCCATGCCACAATTAGGATAAAGGCCCAAAGTCTAACCCTTTATAACTGTCTAATTTTCATGTAATCCTTGGCTACCCGAAAGACGGGGACTTGTAGGGTGTGATGGGAAACGCTCTTTTCACACTCAGCACAGCTGGCATCCCGGACTCCCATTTGACAAATTATGTCCGTAAATAATGTCTAAATTTAAAAGAGTCGAGCATGAGAAACATCATTAAGGTGCAGGTGGACTCAGTAACGTTAGACTCGTTTGATATTTTAAGAGTTCAGCAATTCGTAGGGCAAAACCATCAGACAGGAATCAAAGGAAACTTTGATTTTGCAGCACAGACACAGATGTAGAAGCCGGTCCATGAAACAGAACCAAGCCAGGACACAACAGGTAGAGTATCAGAGTTTAGTCCATGAACTCCACTTATACAGTGCTCAGTTATAGTGATAATCCATGTTGACTGTTGGAGTTTGACTGGACCGATGGTCTGATTGGCCACAGGTTGCAGTATCCCCATTGAAATGAATGGGAAAAACTCACAGCTTTACAGCTTTATCACAAATGACACATTTCATTATACTCATTGTTCTCTGTATGAATTGGTTGGACCTTCTTACAGTTCTTACAACTATACTGCTCACATCTTCAAAGTGAGGTCGCTTAGAAGCTGATCCAATACATAACCTTGGACATCTCTCACAGAAGCACTATTGTGCAGAGCTACAGTGATTATAGAGCTTTTAGAAGGAGCGAACTGCCCTCAAACTTGAGTCTGGCATTGGAGATTAAACCTTTATTGCCAGACATTGGTGGTGCATTTTGTGCTTCTTGTAACTGCCTTTAATAATTCCTTGTAATTATATTATGTGTGTTTCTGCTTGTGTTTTGTGGATGTATCTTGTCTCAGGTCTCTGTCAATCTCAATTTGAATAAATAAAGATTAAATGAGAAAAAATACTTGCAGAACTAAACTAAACAGCTAAAGTGAGCTGGTGATCTCTTTTGTTATTCTGCATAACTCAACAAAACAAATCCAATCAAATCTCCTGCTAATGGTTATTTGCTTACAGAGCTGGTAAAAGGGCTGATAAGCCATTTAAAAACCTTTATGGGATGCTGTCAGTACCATGCAAATTAGATGCCCTGACTCTGATAATATTGTCATTTGTGAGAATAATTCATAGTTGACCAGATGCTCCGATTAGCCAGCTAATAATCTAACCTTCACCACCAGGGGGCATGTTACATGACCTCAAAAGTCCCTGCATTAAATCTAAATTGACATTTATGTCACGTGATTTTGTACAAAAGTACAGAATGAGAATATCTCATTCTTTACTTGGTTGATTTGACATATGTATCCATTCTAGTGCAGACAGTATTTCATAAGGGCTGTAAGGATTTGATAGTAGAGGTACTCATTAAGTAGCAGCAAAGAGAAGAGGTGACATCAGAGGAACAAATGCAGCTCATTTCCTTGGAAGAGGGAGGAGGGAGAAGCCGTAATGACACCCGTGGAACAAACGCGTGGACAGCCATGTGATTAAGTGTCAAGCAAATCCCACAGATTCATTTGCATATTCAGATTTTGGGGTGAGAAAAATGAAACGTTGAGAGCTTCACTACCTTTTTTTTTTTTTCTTTCTTTTTTTATGCGTCTGAGACACGAGACGTTCCAAGTATGTCTGGGATAGCTGTTGTTAAATAGGAATAAAATGGGGCCAGAAGGGGGTAATGAGAAACTCTGAGTTAATGAGAAGACGTGCTAATGTGTCAACGCTTGACTTGGGGAGAATCAAATCAGATCTGGAGGCCATAGGGGAAATTTTGCAGGAAGGGAAAAAAGAAAAAAAAAAGTCCATTCATTTCTGTCTGCGTGTATCATTTTACGTTATCCCCCCTCCCCGCCTTTCCTCCAAGATGACCTACTTATGAGCTCAGTCCTCTATGAGTAACTATTGCCCCTATCCACACATATATTACGGTTAAACAAGTTGCGTACACCTACAGTATGCGCGTTGAATTACTCGTTTGAAGCGTCTCATTATGGCTTCGGTTGTTGCACACCTTTTGTGGGTTACTGCGGACACAACGAGGAAGCGTATCAACGGAGGAATTTGTAAGGAGGACAGACTGAGTTCCTCTCATGTCAGTGCTGCTGCTCTTCAACATCACAACAGAACACACTTGAAATTCTAGACGTGGTGCTGCGCCCTTTGATATGTAAATGTGCACCTTCATTGCACCGGCAGTGATACTGAATGAAGGAACTTTTTTTTTTTTTTATGCCAATTGAATGTGTTACGTTCCAAGAGAATTTGTTCTGTTAAAACAGGGGACTAATCAAGGCATCACGGCCTCGTAGGTACATTTAAAAAAAAGTCCTTACGTTGTCGGATTCACGCGTGTGAATGCTGAACAGTGCGACACGCTCGCTGATGATTTATACTGAGATATAATAAGCAAATCCATAAACTGGAATCTGTTCCTAACTTGATACTTAGGTCTGCTCCTGGTCCCTCCCCCACAGCTTGCTCCCCGCACGGTGCAAAGTGTTAGTCGCAGCTGTTTTTTTGTTTTTTTTCCTCCAGCTTGGTGGTTATTTTAGGGATGGGAGACGCAGGATGATATGCATATTGAATAGATTCTCAGTTCGGTATTACAATAGCCGGGTTCAATACTCTCCTCAAACCTCAGCTATGCTCACTCAATAATACGGGAGACGGTTTTTCTGCCAACACCCATGGGTGCATCTAGCCTTTCCCCTTGAAGAATCATTATCACAGCACAGCAAGTCATTAGCAAGCTGATATCATTTGTTTGTGCTGAACACAGGTATTACCTGAAGAGGCTGGAGATTAAATGGGCTGAAAAAATACTGCGAATGCTGTTTAATCTGTGATATGCAGAGCAGTCTTAAATCCATTTAACCACGGTATTATATATTTACAATGCAACTTATGAATCATTAACACCCACTCACATGATTTATCCTCTGGGACTGAATCAAAGCTAAGCCAAACATGCCTAGAATATCACACATTTCTAATTGCAGCAAACATATTTCTCCAAACAAGGCCGAATGAACGATGACAGCGCCCATCAACTAAAGACTAAAAAGATTTGCCTGTTGGGTTGCAGCAAGCTCTAATAGTCCTGACAGTTCCCGATAAGGTTAACACGTTATTTCTGGGATGCAAAGCGGCTTCAGGGTGGATATTCCTCCGAGATTCTGAGATAAGCAATTATGAGTCGGTGGTTTGAGTCCGGCCTGACGTCTCTGTTGTGAGTGAGCGACTTCTTTATAAGGTCACTTCAATCACCGACTGACAGTTGAGTGAGATTTTGCCATGCAGATAAATGCTAAAGACCTCTCACCGCCACATGAAGTCAACTGTCCGCAGAGCACAATGAGCTTATCGTCAGTAAAGAAAAAGCTTACATGCCCCAGAGAGCCATCTGATGTCCCCTCTGAATACCGGGGTCCTAACACTGTAGAGAGAGGGGATGCTCTCTTTATTGTGCTGCCATCAGTCACATCAGTTTGTGTCCTTGGCTGCCTCCAAGCATCTCCATCCCACACCCCCACCCCTCCCCGGCAGTGCTCACAACAGTGGAGTGCCATCTTAGAGCCTTGCCAGCAGCCCTGTCCACACCGCAGTGGAGTGGAGTGACTGTGAAAGACTCGCACTGCCACTCTTAATAGGACAGGGTTAGGCCATGGGATGAGCCCCGAGACACCAGTTTAATCTATTACACCCACGCCTCCCCAGGCCACCAGAGAGAAGGCACTTCATCGACTCGAAGCACCACCTCAGCCGCCTCTTTGTCACTCTCTCTCCTCGTTTTTTTCCCATTTCTTTGTACTCATTTACTCACACACACACACAGAACATGCACAAACAAAGACATGCATGCACACATACACATTACTCCCCGCTTGGTTGCTTGGTGAGGTGTTATTCATCTGCGTTGGGAACCTGGATCTCCTGTTGTTCTGAGGTATTGTTTCCCTCTTTCCTCCTTCTTTCAACTCCTTTCACGCCAGGGCCTAAAATAACTCATTTCGCCTCCCACTGGAACATTCAGCACTATAATCAATAGATTAGTTTCAACTGCTGTCTGTGAGAAATGCTCAGTTTGTATCATGCCGCTGGATGGGCTCTTGGATACAGTTCTGAGCTACGATGTCCTGGAATTACCTCGAAGTGATGCAAGGACATTTTGTGATTCGAAGACGCACGGATGAGCTCTGAACCTTACGGAACCACATGCTGTTGTGTCCTTTGGTATTCAAACCAACATTGCTGATCACTGATTTCTTGGCTTTCAGTCAAGTTAGCTGCTTGTTCATTACTTTTGTCATTTGACATTACTTTTTTTTTCTACTGCCTGATAGTATCACATCAAGACTGAAAGGCCGTAACGGCTCCAAGTCTCTGAAATGATTTACTGTTCAAACAGCCCAGTAATGGCATTTCTGATAGAGAAATTAGACTGCAGTGTCTGGGCTTTAGTGAAATTAAGTCCTTAATTGATGGCAGGAAGGATGAAAAAGGCTTCTCGCCTTGATTCTGCCAATGGCTCTGACTTTACGGAAATCTAAATAGGGCCACATTTGAGCTAAGGCAATCCAGGCAATTAGTGGCATTTGTTTTGTATGTGCATGTTTATCGGTTTTAAACTCTGTTGGTGACAAGCTCTTTTCTTAAATGTCATGCTACACGATAACATTCATCTCTTGAATGTGGCTTTCTTTTTAAGTGGAGGAAGAAAAATGTCAAGCGGATGAATCATTTGACACTTTTTTTCTTTGTTTTTCTACCTGATTAAAATGTCCGAGCGTATCATTTTGCACAGGTTAAATCGAGCGCACGCTTTCAGAACGCCTCAAAACATCAAGCTGGTCAGAAGTCAACTCGCTAGAACTAGACTCGGTGATCCGACATATAGTCTCCCTCGATGGTGCTCAACCTTTTAAACCATGTTCCTTTCGGTTTCAGTTTGTGTGCTGGAAACATTTCAGCCACGTTTCTGGCTGTGTCAGAAACCACTCATTCAATATTCCCCATGTAACAGATACTATACTTCATAGCGAGCAGTAAACAGAGGTACTGGAAACTCATTTTGCGTCATCACTGACAAGTTTTCTGTCTTACTGCTGATGGACAAAGAACATAATGGGAAAAAGTCAACTTTTTTTGAAGAGAAATTTTACAAAGGGCACTACATAGTGTATAAACCACAGGTTGAACGGGTTAACTATTATCCGATTGTACTACATGGTAACAACAACAACCAACATAAATACAACAGCCTAAAAAAGTAAACTTCACTGAGAATTTCCATCCATCCATCCATGGGATGGAAGGCCGTGGCTCAGGAGATATCAGATGATTGGCGGTTCGATCCCCGGCTCCTCCAGTCTGCATGTCGAATGTGTCCTTGGGCAAGATACTGAACCCCAAATTGCCCCCGAAGGCTGTGCCATCAGTGTGTGAATGTGAACTAAAACTGATGAGCAGTTGCCACCTTGCATGGCAGCCATTGCCATCAGTGTATGAGTGTGTGTGAAAGACTAGAAAGGCACTATAGTCCATTTACCATCCATCAGTGTACCAGCTGGGCTCCAATGACCTTCACCTAGCAACATCCAAATGATAACACACCACAAACCCTGGTAGATGGACTGCATTAAAGCAACTAAACAACACTCAAGAAAACACCTTCATCACCAAGGTCACATCTTACACACCTTAGCTAGAACTCAAAGAACCAAGCAGGAGTATGCACATATATGCATGTTTCTTTAGAAATCTCCATTTTCTGTGATCATAATTACCTTCTATTGACTATTCTGTCCGCTGAATACTAGATAAAACCAGTGGCTGAGGTGTACACCATCAGTTTCCAGTACACGGGTCATCTGTGCCTCCAGCGCTACAATGTTTTCTGAACCTCTCTGACACTCTGGGGCAATGGATTTGGAGGCAGTGCCAGAGGTCTGCAGCAAATGCTCTTTATTCAATGCACTGTGGCCACCGGGGGCATTCAGTTTGTACAGTGAGGAGAAAGTCCTGTATTAAATATGGATCCCTAAATGTGAGCCAGCAAACATTATGCCACACATGCTGTCATTAAACAATGCCATTCCTCTAGACTTACAACAGCAGATTTCAATTACGCCTATCTGCCATCGTTTCTTCTCCCAGGAGGAGGTAAATAAACATGCAAACGGACAAATGACATTCAATCTAACCAGAAAGGATTCAACCAATACAACTCAAGGTTATCGCGCCAACATGCTGGATGTGTGGGAGTGCTATAGCTCTCCATGTACTGTATGTATAGCAGTGTTCGAATGTGGCTGTTTCATGTACAGCACTGTCACTCTCTGTGCACACATTTGTCTGCATGTTTCCCTGGGAATTCATCGGTGGATTGATCTATTGTCTCCCATAATCCTATGTTTGCAAACCTCCTCGGTGCCTCTGTGCCTCTCTTTTTTTTTTCCTCTCCCCCAGTATCGGCAGGCTGGGAAACAGACGATCATCCTTTGAACCCATTACTCAGCCTGATCCTCTTATCATAACCAACCTTCCTGAGTCTCTAATTCGGGGTCTGCCAAACTCTGCTATGTGCACACAATGTGGCTTTCGTCTCAGTCCTGCTGTGTGTTTTTTTTTTTTTCCAACGCTGGTGCAAGGGAGGGAAGTCAAAAGAGAAGGAGAAAGAAAGAGACAGAGTGAGGGAGAGGGAGAACGGGTAGAGAGGGATAGAGAGGGAGATTGTCTGCACACATTTGCACACCTGTCTCTGGGGATATTCCACCAATCTGAAATAAGACAAGTCTGTGGGCGGGTCAGTATTCTGGGAACACAGTGAACAACTCATAAAGGCTTCATCTCCAGCTACCTACTCCCCTACACCTTTCCAAGGCACAGCTCATTCGAATCTCTCTGCTCGTCCTCACTCGGAGTCCTGCTAATATCCCGATCCCACGCGGGCCGAGGCACATGTTTAGTAAATTACACAGTGGAGGGGTTTGGTCCGTTAAAGGCCGATCAGAATGTCCCCGATCAACAATGCCTTTGTGCGGTATACCACTGCAGGGAATACACCACACTGCCTCATCGTTACATGGCAGCACATCAGACAATGCAAGTAAAACAATGGAAGGAATGATGCATCCATCGCGGGCATACATGATGTAAACAAATAACTGTCTTCATTTACATCATAACTGCCTCCTGTCTCATTCTGTTATTCCATTACTGTCAATGAGAAGGTCACGATTGCGATGATCTATAGCCACGACTGTTTGCATATTACACACCATTCAGTGCATACATGATCTACACACACAGATACACATGCATTCATATGCATGCACAGAGAATACTGCAGGAGCTCTCAAACTGAGAATCAATTACTCACTCAGCGACATATTTTGCGGGGAGGATCAAAGGATCACACACCTTTTGTGTGCTCGAGTGCCGGGGCAAGAACTAAAATTGTACCAGTTAACGAAACACCTCGGTCTGATACATCAGAAAAACAAATGCAGATTTGCAATCCCCCAAAGAACATTTGAGACACTTACATCAGATATACCCCCGAAAGGCACAAAAACAGATAGAACTGGCTTCACTTTATTACTTTTGCAATCAGATGAAATGCACGCCGTATCTCTGAAATGAAACAAGATGTTTTACAGCTCCTTATAAGTATTTTGTCGAGGCAAATTTGCATTGAAAAGGCTGTGTTTAATAAGAAAGACAGAAGTGAAGCGCAGTAAATATAATGTATACCATGAATTATGATTTCAGGAGGTCTGGATAGAGAAAATCTGCTCACAGTTCTGCAGCATCATCATGTTTAGACGCATTATAATTTAGTTATACATTACAAATTATTTGATATATATTGAAGCAGCATTGTCATTGTATCAACATCTGCATTTTTAGTGATACTCTGGACTCTGTAGATCTACATACAATGATAAATAAGAAATCAAATATAAATAAAAAGTACTTTCATAATAATAAAAATATCATCTTGGCTGCAATCTTCCAGATTGGTGTCAACCTTCCTCACCAGTTTGACCTTCTTTCTCTCGTCTCCTCTCTCCTTTATATTTTTCTCTCCGTCACTGTCACGTGAAAGCCCGCCCTACCCTGCCTGTGATTGGCTGACATTCTTGCCCTCATCTTGACCAATCTCAGCCCTCCTCGTACTTAAACCAAACCAACTCGAAACCCACAAAGGCAGCGAGTACCGTGCCAATCAGAGACAGGTAGAGTAACTCAATGATATGACTCTACAGGACAGTGAATGGGTCCGGACCCTGTATACAGCTTGAATATTGTATTTATAACATGCTCTTGACATCGTATTGCACATAAGATAGTGAAACAGATTTTATGTGTTTTGCAAATTAGACAAATCTCAGACACAAACAATATTTCTGTAAAAGAAGAAGAGAAGTCACTGCAGATAAAAGCCGTTCAAAGCTTCCAAAAACTTTCTGACATTTACATTATTCTCCTCCTCCTGAGACATTTTGTGACCGTCGCTTCATGCAAACTTATCATTCCTCTGCAGTTCCCTTCTCCTTTTTTTTTTTCTTTTTCTATTGAACCTCTACACTGTACCACTATCAGCAAATGGCATTTAAACTCACAGCGGGGGGTCGACTGCATCCTGCCGAAGCAAAACGCAACGCAGAGTATGAAGGAATCAATGTGCCGGGGTTTGCATGAGCAAGTCTGACTGTGTGTGTGGAACAAAACAGGAGGTTGGAAGCGTATACTCGTGCATGCTTGCCTTCCTGTGAGTGAGAGTAAACAAGAAATGCACCTGCGAGTCTGATGTGAGGGCGAGACTTACCGACTTTAACACAGCCTTTTTTTTTTAGCCGCTACACGGCGCACTCAGAGACTGCTCATGTGATGCTGACATGATGTATTTTAATAACACGCTGGCAGGAGTGTGGATGCGTGTTACTCAGTCGTGACTCCACATGGCAGCGCGAGCTAACAGTTTGTAAACTGTTAAAAACTCTACAATGCTCAGTCTTGTTTACCGAGCGGGCCCTGCAGCCCGCAGGATGCCGCGCTGCACCAGACTGACTTATTAGAACGGCAAACACAACGACATCTGCAGGCGCAGATTTCTCTGCACAGAGCGCACTTACATCCTGATTGATATGACCAAATGTGGGCAATGAGTCAGCCTAATGAGGATTTCATTAATACAAATTATCCTATTAATGCCCCTTTTGTCGCATTGGCACTCATCAGAATAAAGTAGGCGCACCTTTTTAAGAGTCGGCTCCTGAAAGCGTAATGAGACCACACTGAGGCTCTTTCAATTCTCCGCTCATGCAGCACCCATAAATGCATATTATCCACCCACTACCACCGAGCTGAATGCTTTCAGTGTCCAAAGAGGGAGTGATATCATGCTGTTGCTCTCTACAGTCGAGCCTGTGGGTAGAAGAATGATATCATTTCTATTTAGGGGTGTTGGGGCTTTATGGATCCTCAAGTCTTTGGCTATAGGTGTATAGTGTCACAACAGGGAATGTACACAAACGAGGGGAGACTTTTTAATGGGGGAGATGTATATATGTACGTAGACTCGAAGTTAATAATTGATTGCATAATAACTCTTATTAAAGCTTAGCTATTTAGTGCATTGCACTGGCTGAATCGCTCTATCTCACCCTCTAATTTTAGCCTGTGGCTGAATGTTCTTTTTCTTTCACCTCTGGCAGTTGTGTGGGTCCCCATTGAAGAGGAGATGATAGACCTCAAAGGGTTCATCCTAGGAGTAATACATTTCTCTAATATCACTGGTGCTTTTGTGCCACTTGCCATTTAGTGGAGTGATATCATGGCCCTGCGAATGCTGTATGTGTTTTGTGTGTGTGTATTAAATTAGATACTTTTGCTCTGTGGTTCAAAGAAAGTGCATCCGAGCGACCAAGACCTCTTGCTGTGGGTCACTCTGCACTGGATGTATTAATCCATTTAGCACAAAAAGACCATATGGCATAGGAAATGAGCCCTGACATGCTGTGTGAATGTGTTATATATATATATATATAGCACGGGGGCTCAGAGAGAGTTGTGCTGTTGCTCTGAGCTGTGCTTTAAGGCATGGACAGCGAGGGGGAACAGTTAGAGAGCAACATCACACAACTGAGAGATCACAGGTTCAAGCCTCGCATCTGCCAACGGTCTGGCTGCTACAGCATTATGTAACACAGCGAGGTACTACCTGTACACTCATTATCATGTATTATCGTGTATCGCTTTATCTTATGATGTCTGTGATGTTCTACTAAAGTAAATATGCAACTTTTAGGCTCAAACACATTGGAGCAGAAACCCTGGGAAGCTTCTAAGTGTAAATATAATGGAATAGCATATCCTGCAGGTGGCAGAGGTGGCAGGAGATGCAGCAACACCTACACCCTCAGGAGTAGTGACTCCATCTCCAAGTGGCTGAAGATGGCACATGTATGTTTTTTTCTCTCTGTTATGTTACCTCGCGTCTCACCCATCCGCTGTCACCCTGTGATGTGTTTCTATTTTATTTTTAAATTACCGCGGGCAGAGCAAACTTTCCTGATGGTTCCTGTAGTGTTTGTTCCATGCTGATGTGCTGTGGCAGTCAGGCTCGGACAGGATTCAGACAGCCTGTCCAGCATGAAAGAAAGTTCGAATGCAGTATTCAACCGAGAGCAGCACTTTAGAAGTCCTGAGTGACAAGCCTGGACTTCCTTAAGTACTTTTTAAAGCCGGTGTCAACATGACATGACATTGTGCTGTCAGGATGGGATGTGTAAAGCTAGTTGGACATTGTTTTGCACATATTCTGCATGAAGTTACACTGTGTCATGTGTTTTTATGTTTAAGCAATGAAAAATAACCCCCAATTTAAAGCAAAATAATAAAAACATACAGCAAATTCTCAAATAATGGACTTTTTTAAAACTTTAACTGCAGAAAGAACTGGGCTTTATTTAGAACTTGCTTATATAAAAGACTTTTATTCTCATTTCATCTGCTTCTCACTCCAAACTCCAAGTTTACCAGTGGTCTTGATGAATTCGGTATAACGTACAGTAATACTTCCATCAGTATAACAAGGGAGTCATGTCACGCTCCCCACTCTGCTGCTCTCATTTGCATCTACCAATTGATTCCGGCCCTTTCTCATTTTTCCCGATTTATTTCACGCCGCGATGAATGCAATACTTCCTGCAGATTTCCCCTATTAAAAGCATCCCGGGGATCCTTTAGAAAGTAGGAAAAAAACAGGAAGTGTTGAGTTTCATTGACATCAGTTAGGGAAACGTGGAACAACTGGGATTAATAGGTGTGTCCGTGTTAAAAATAGAAACTCAGAGCAGCAAAGTACTGATGGAATTAGTGAAATATTGTACTGGTTTACCATGCGACCCATTGTTGTTGGCTAAAGGTCAATGTAACTTTTTTTACCAAGCAGTTTTCCGATGATAATTCACAGTGTCTGTTTAGTCTTAGTTTCTGAGACTCCATACCTTTTTGAGAATGATGATCCCCTCTTGGTTGTGTTCATTGGTGGCGATATCAAACATGGCGCCTCCATCACCTGGCACGATGGTATACTCTACTTCAGCATTTTTCCCGATGTCCAAGTCATGGGCTTTGATTCTACCGACAGCAGACCCCACGGCAGAGGACTCAGGAACTCTTAGGTGAAAGAAACCTGTCCACAAACAAACAAACATCAAACTGGACTCAGGCTCATTTATTATCAGATGGAAAGTACTGAGCTCTTCACATCCTCCTGTCCTTTATGTGGTCTCTCAGGCACCCAAAGATGTTATCCGCCCACAGGCAAGCAACGGATATGCTGCTGTCTGAAGTCAGCCCTGTAGCTACAGGCATGACATTATTCAATTTTGACATGTTTGGACATCAAGGCTCGTCTCCTTGTAATTGGCTCTACCTTTAAGATCAACAAACACAAGAGCTCCGGGGTTTTGATGCTCCCTCCAGCAGACTTAGGTAGAACTCTGCAAGCAGTTGATTGTTGGGTTGATCGATTGTCACTTACACCTGAAAATAGGTGGAAATGAATTTTTTTCTGCTGCAACAAAGAATCGGCCAAGACTGATTGTTTGCAAATCACGCTTAACTTGAACTTGAGTGTAACAATGGACGCATTCAAGAGGCGACGACGTGCCAGAGGGGAAGGAATGATGGAGAAACTCCTTCTGTGGATACCGCTTGACTCAATATGGTCGAACTTGGCGATGAATGCACTTGAACATAAATGTCTACAATAAGGCAAAGTGTCAGACAGTTGGCACTAGAAGGGTGAAAAGGGATACTGCTTGGCTGCTTTTTCTTGGTGGAGGACCAGATTAAATGCACTGAAACAAAAACCAACAACACCCGCCTACGCAAAGGATGTTCCAAAATATTTCATTGAATGTTCACATTCAAGCATTTCGATGTTCGGCACTGTACTCAATGCTGTGCTGCTGCGATTCATGTGTTATTTCATTTGTGATTCCTCAATTTTACTGGATCTGTGTTGATCCGAGGATTGAGGGAGGGGAGCTGAGGCATATGGATGAATTTAGGTGCTATAATTTCAATAAATAATCAAGTACTGTCAAGGACATGCGTTCATTTTAAAAGTCCTTTTGACGCTTTTGTCCTTTGAAGGACAGGACTTTTTTTTTCTTTTACTTTCCAGTGCCAAATCCGTTTGAGTCGCAGGTTAAGAGAAGTTAACAAACATCTGTTTCAGGGCATTCTCTGCAGGTTAACAAGCTTCAAGGATTATTCAGCAAAGCTGCATGCATGCAGGTATCCACTGCTGTTACTCATGAGCAGTGCAGGCTTTGCAGTCACAACCACATCTGGTCGCATTACACGGGTTCATTCGGGGGATTGATGGTTTACAAATCCATAATCTATAATAACTAGGGTAGGGGCGGGGGAAGATTTCTGGAAAGGACAGATGTTGGATGTTTCCATGCAGTAATATTAGAAGTAAACCGCATCATCTGATGATTTTTATTTATTTATTTTTTTTACCTGTAAGCCTTCTATGGATGGAAAAAAGAGGAAGACAAAGGAAGGATTTGGGACAGGGCAGAGCAGCCGCCGTACTCAGCCCGAGCCTCGGTGCTGTGACAGCATTATGGAAATATCATCTTTTCCTCGCAGCCAGAGGAGCTTGACCGTCTGACTGCCGGTATTTACATTCAGAGGAGACCGTTTGGTGTCACCGCAAAATACCTGAAGAGACTGCGTCAATATGGACAGCGTTTTTTTTTTGCCTCCCTGACGTACCCTTGCTGTTTTGGAATACACTACATTTTGCACTCGGTTTAATATTCATGCTTAGTTTATATAAAGAAGCTTTAACAGATCGATGTGTTTACAGCAATGCATTTTTTTCCTCCCCTCAGCTTGGCTTTATACATGACCTGGAGAACGGTACAATCAAATTAATCTGGTTTAGCAGCTTATACAAAATACCGGATAAAATACAGAGTTTAAATACACTGACTCAATTCCTGATGCAGCACCATCATGCTCAAAGCTCATATAAATACAGAAGGATGTCCCATGAGCTAAACAACACCAATCCTTATTCATTTGCCTACAGAGGAGTAACTGTAAATGGAATCAAGCTACATAAACATTCCTTTGCTTATGACAGCATATAATGCCAAATAATGGAAACCAATTACATAAATTTGACATGATGAATAACCCCTGCCCTGTTTTAATGGCACAGATAGATTAATCCCCATATAGTCATCTGCAATATTACTGACATTATATTTAAAAGAGCTACTCACTTTTGGAGAACCGAGGTGGATTATCATTGACGTCGCTGAGGGTGATGTTGACAGTGGTGGTCCCGGCCAATCCCCCCAGCTGGCCCCCCATGTCCTTGGCCTGGATTAATACCTGGTACTGTTCCTTCACCTCTCTGTCCATATTGGGCAAGGCTGTCTTTATAACCCCTGGTGTACAGCAAGATTGATGAGAAATACAGATAATAAAGGAGTGAGAAACCACGGAAGAAGAGAAGACGGGGCAATTGAGAGATAGTGTGAGAGAAAAAGGAAATATGTTTGACACCAAATCTGCAATTTACTTCAAAATGTACAATATCTTTCCACCTTAAGGAGCTCCCTCCGCAGTAGGAGGCTGCACGTGTAGCAGTGGCCAAGGCTGAAATAGAGGTCATTTCACAAACTGGAGACACTTGACATTCAATAGGGAACTCTAGTGAAGCCATATAATGATTCACTTGAGGATCAGAGACCCTGAGATCAGAGAGCGTTTGTACTGCAGATTAATAGCTGGGTCAGTGGGAGGTTGGCAGGCTAAAAAAGAAGCAGGTAGCATGGGTAGGTCCTCACGTCTTCTCCCTCTTATTCTGTCTGATATGGTGAGGAAGTCCCATTTGATCCGCAGACGCCTATAACACGTGTGAATTCAAAATGAAAGATGTTTATTTTTGAAGTCCGTCTCTGAGAGCGATCATTCTGTGCCGTGCACGTTGTTGTCAGCCCTTTTCCTCCCTGATCACCTTTCTTCTCCCAGTGTTTGCTTCCCTGTTGATGTGTGTTTGGAGATAGATGCACGGCCCAGCGGGGCAAACATTTACTTTAACAGTCTGATTTTTTTTTATTCCCCTCCAGCATCAGTTTGAAATACAGTCACAGTATGCGCTCTGTAAAGCTCTGGGATGAGCTGCATAATCAGCAACAGATTCCACCGTATCTCCCCGTGTGATATGTATGAACCTATTTTCATATGCTTTGAACTGTCCCAGATAGCAGAAGCCAACAGCAGCCCACTGCTGGCAAACACTGGTGGCATGAAGGTATTTTGGATTTAGAGCAGTCATCTGCCATACCCTGCCTGCTGCCACTCTACAACCTTTCCACATGCCACTTTCCTCCCATGACACCACCCGCCTACGCCAGCAAAGTTTGAGCATAAATAAGGTGGAAACAACAAAATAACCACGGTAAGCATCAAATGTTATTGCGTTATTTGCCAATTAAAGCCTCATCCTATACACAACACAGACTAACTCGGTATTCTTGTAGCAGATACTCAGAGATCTCCGGGTTTTGAGATCGCGGCTTATTTCCTGACGCTCAGGACTGTCAGTTTGTGGGTTCGTCTGACATCTCGATATGTCGTGTCAGTGATGGCGTTCCTCCACCTCAGCAAGCGAGCAACCTCCATTTTTAGAGCCACTGTACTAAAAAAAGAATTGTAAATATGTCATATTTAATCAAGCTTCCTCTGAACCGTATCTGCTGAATGTTTGCGCTTTTATATTTAATATTAAATGCTTAATATTTCGGACCCTTTATTTCATCCCTGTCACATAAATAATTCACTCCGTCTCTTCGTTGGAGAGCATGTGTCCTTTTGTGGCACGCTGATTTGTGCAGTGGCCCAGGGGTCATTTCTGCAAAACCTGTTTTATTCTCATGATATATGCTCGCACCGGTCCGCTCTATATCGCACGTACTCAATCATACACATCATTCAAGACTAATGGCCTAGATAACCTTATTTCACCGCGCTCGCTGCAATTGCCACATGCTCATGAAACAATTTTACTTATTTTCTGACACTTTTGACTCACATATTTCAGTGGAAATATAAAGATGTTTAGACTGAACCTCAAATAAATCAGCAAGGATGGGAACGTTACCTGTTTTGGGGTCTACAGAGAAGTATGGCTGGCCGTGGAGGATGCTGTATACCACTCTAGCGCTGTTTCCATAGGTGGGGTCATCTGCATCCGTGGCTGTCACTTGCGTCACATACGTCCCTGCGGGGAAGGAGTGGGAGGACATATTGACTTTGACTTAATTTGTTCCCTCGTGAGGCTGAAATCCAAACTCTTTGTACTTCATCAGTTTACTGAACAATCTCACCTGACACTAATGAATGATAAATCACAACTGAGGAAGCCACGGCTAATACTGAACAGTCCCAAGTCCCTGACAGAGTGCAACGAGGACGAGTACGGAGGAGGATGTGTTGTTCAGTTTTCCTGCCGTATGTCTTGTTTTGCACATTTGGAGCTTTGCTAAGTGGGAAAGGGTAAAAAAAGCTCTCGTGTGACCATTCATTAAACAATGCTGCCATTAAGAAAACAACGGGCCATGGCAGGAATAGTATTAGGGTGGCACTCTTCCAAACTCCCGCAGTAAGAGAGACAAAATAATTACTTGTTAGAGGTCTGGCTCATCCCCTTTAACTAGCTGGCATTGAAAACACTATTCCATTAACACGGTCCTTATTTAGCGTGTATTTAAATTCAGATTCAATCCAAAGTTTTCCACTTTGAGAAGAATGACTAACAACAACAAGAAAAGCCTCGTCGGCGCAACTATTTTATAACTCCAAGACACGAGGACAGATGGGCAGATTCTTCAGAAAGACGACTTGGAGACAGGTTGACATGGCTGCCTTCACAAACAGACAGCTCCGTGCTCATATGTCCATGTATCAATCACATACCTGCATCTGGCTAGCTTTAAAAAAACATACTGTGTGAAATATTCTCAAGTGCAGGAGGGATCGAATTTACATTTCAAATTCCGGTAAGATCTCCCTTGCCTGTAAAGAACTGTATATTAAATAGGCTTTACGGTCTGAGCAGATGGTGACAATGGCATGAAAACATTAGGTGAGAGAGATTAGTGTCTCAATCCTCCATAACAAAGCCACACACATGCCCGATTAGACATACCAGAGAAGGACTGTATCATGTTCAACAGGAGTGCACGACAGAAGAGTTCAGATGGAGCAGAAGTTTAAAAGCCTTTATCTACGCCTAACACCTACACAATCTTTCCAGGCAGCGTTTACCCTCGGTGTGAGACAAGAACCACGGTGAATAAATTCCATTCACACGATTATGGAAATCCAGGTGTGTAATTAAAAGCGTGGTGGAGAGAATGGCTTCAAAGGTCATTGCTGGTAAACACGGGAGGAGAATGCAGACCAGTTTTTCAAAATAAAGGTAGATTATCTCCCCGACTTCGTTAAATATTGTTTGCAATATAAAATTCCTCTGAATCATTTCAGAGGAAACCAATTAGCATAGCGTAATATACAATGTAGACAGAGGAGAGAAATATGGACTTGTGTGGAGTTTCATGTAAAAATTCTGATATGAACAACTTGAAAAACAACTTTGTAGACGAGGACTGAAGTCGACTTAATCAAACCACAAACATTTTGTGCTAATTACATTTGTTTCAGGCAACTCGCTGAAATACTTTTTTTAAATCTGCCACTTTCTCTAAATGA
Organism: Larimichthys crocea; assembly: GCF_000972845.2. Lineage (NCBI taxonomy): Eukaryota > Metazoa > Chordata > Actinopteri > Sciaenidae > Larimichthys > Larimichthys crocea. Next base: position 1,210,123 of record NC_040033.1, read on the forward strand.
TTCAGGGATAAACTCGTTGCCAACAACTCTCGGGGAGTCTCTGGATTATTGCCATGAGTGATTTTTATAATGCTCGGCCATAGATTTGTCTTCATTAACAACCATTATTGCATATTTATGCTCAGCATTTCTCTCCTTTTAGTTTTTTAGTTTGGCTGCTAATGAGAAAAAAAAAACGAGGGATGTAACATTTAATGAACACATTGATCACCCGAGTCATGTTGGTATAAATATTGATAAAGATTTTGAGCAGTGGCTGCTTCTGAACAGCGTCTGAATCTTTTTCACAGTAAAGGTACGTTTCTCACATAAACTGTGGGGATGTTTTTTAAAACTGTCAACTTGAATTCTCAACTTAGATATTTCTGATATTGGGTCTCGCTGCATAATTTACATAATTTAGCAACAATCATGCAGTTTTCTCAGCATTTTGTGGTTTTACCTGAAATGAGCAGAACAGAGTTCAGCACCTGAAGTTTATTTCATTTTGTTTTTAAATTAGTCAGACACTTAATTTGTCGCACTTGATTGGAAGATTGAGATTGTGATAAGACTTATAATAAGTTTGAAGCAGGGGTTGTATTATATTCACTCTAATAAGTAATTTTCCCGATGCACTCTGTTTTTGACAATGTTAGTCTTTGTAGTTTATTAAAAATTTGCATTTATTAGGAATATATAGTTATGCTCATACATTTTACATACCCCTGGCAGGATTTGGTGCACTGATCATGATGAAAATCTTTCTTTTAGTTAGGGATAGTGGTCAGATGAAGCCATTTATTATCTTCTTTTTTAAAAATGATTATTACCAAAGTTGGACTTTATGGTCACAACCACAAACACTATGTTTGGAGAGAAGTGGAGCATGGAGGTGGATCTCTGATGTTTTAGAGGTGCATGAGCTACAACGGCACAAAATTGATGGAAAGATGAAAGCAGCATTCTATCAGAAAATATTGGAGGACAATTTGAATTCATCAGCCCTGAAAGCCGTACATGAGACCCACATGACATCCTAAACACAAGGCAGAGTCAACCCTCCAGGGGCTCCAGCAGAAGAAAGAGAAGTTTCAAGGGTGGCCATCACAGTCTACTGACCTCAGTATCATATCATATCTGTTAAATATAAATATCACACACAACACACTCCAGAAACACAATACTCCACAGATGATTTTGTCCGTGTCATCAGGGTTTCTCAGCTCGAGGCTGAGACTTCACATTTATAACACATAGAGAGTTTTTGGGACATGACTCATACCAGCGACTAAAAGTCAGGATAGCTCCACCTTGGCTGGTTTATTTTTGACCACATTTAAAAAAATCTGTCCCTCACAAGTACAATAACTTCATGGAAGTGGTTCGCTTAATTCACTGGAGTACCTCTTAAAAGTGTCAAAGATAATGGCACGTATCCATTAGTAGGAACTAAAGATGACGATAATAAATGATTGAAGCATTAATGTCACAATGACAGGTTCATCTCTGTACTTCCGCGGTCGCACTATTTGCGTCTTTATAAACTTGAACGCGTCTCTGATGCTTCAGTAAACGGTTGCAGAGCAGCTCATGATCCAGCGTGTTCACTGGGGTTGTTTTCTAACCCATCCACGAGAGACGGCTGATTTTGGAATTTTGAAGCATTCAGATCAAGAGGAACCGTTCTCCCAGCGAATTACCTTGATCTGTTCTCCCCGGGGTTGGAGGTGTATAAAGACAAAGCTGTGAAATATACTCAGGGCACACCAAGAATAACTGGCTCTCTGAAATGTCAAAATCTGTTGGGGGGGTGGAACAGCTTTACCCCTCTGGTTGTACCTGTGTTGCTCCTGAAACTTAACTTTTGTCTCCTGTTGTTCAAGCGGAGAAAACAAGGCACTCAGTGCAAATAGTTCTAATCAACTAAAGAAGGTAGTGGCCTCTATCTTTAGTGGATAGAACAAATCACTGCAGACGGTCACTTACCTACTGGTGACATCTCAGGGACACTGGCCCTATACGGTCCCTCCAGGAACTTTGGCTCATTGTCGTTGATGTCTTGAACCTTGATTACGAATTCTGATTCAGGCTCTAAGGGCCTATTGGTGTTGATGTCAACAGCCTGGGCGCGGAGCGTGTAGTAAGGCTTCTCCTCCCTGTCGAGGCTCCTTAAGGCATGGATGTCCCCCGTTGTTTGGTCAATTGTGAAAATGGAGCCGGCCCCGTCCCCCGAGAGAGTGTACTTCACCGCACTGTCCCCCTTATCGAGGTCAGTGTGCAGCTGGAAGACAAAAAAGAGGAAAAAAAAGACAGGTTGAGTGCAAACATTGGCACAGATAATGATTCATTGAAAGCACTGGGGAAGAGCTGTCAAAGAACACTACTTCACAAAGACAGTCAAGGAAACTGACTGCGCATCAAAGAGCAAATTCACGTCTCATGTCAGATCTGCAAAACACTAAGTCATGGGAAAAATGAAATGATCGTACGTTCAGAACGTTTCACAGATTAATGAGGCTAAATCTCTCATAAATAATGTATTCTCTCTCTGCAGTGATAGCTTTTCAACATCATGGACCCATCTCTACTCAGGCATGACTCCGAAACGTTCTCTTAAGTGAGATAGGAGGTTGTTTTCTCGTCCTTTTAAAGTGGCAAAGATCAGACTGGAGGTAAATACTCCAATTTTGAATGCCTTCATCTGACGGCGTAGGTCTGTGACCAGATAACTCTCATCACAATTCAAAAACATCCGACTCCAGCCAGAGAACATCTTTGTTAATATAGATCCAGAGCAATGGCAGCTCTCTTTGCACAAGGCAAACACATTGTGGGCTGGTGGCAGAGAAGCTTATTGACATAGTTGTGTTTACCTCCCTTGGGAGATCAGCCATACAGTTCAAATCCTTTTAAATATTTAAGGTTCTAATGCAACGTGATCATCATCATGGATTTTTCTTTTTTCTTTCCTTTTTATCAATGCCGTGGAGTTTTTCACCAACAGCGGTTAACAGCAGCGACTATTCCAGCCGACAAGAACAGATATTTTAAGCACTGAAGCAGAGGCAGGACCTGCTCGCTCTGGGCAAGATGGATTAATTTTTCTTTATTAAAAACTTCCATAACCTGCGTCCAATTCTTCACTTTATGGCTGCTTTTCTAGCACTGCTGAAACAGGATGGACATGCTGACTTCTTTGGTTGCTTTCGGATGAAAAACTGTAATAATTTGAGTTCTGGGAACTATTACTCTCCTGTAATCACATTCTGATTTATCAGCCTGGTATCCTAAAGGAATTATAGCCATAATGGTCAATTTATGATGATTCACAATCCATGTGCAAAGCATGAAATTGTGTGCCCTATATGAGGATATAAAGGTGGATGTAACATGTGCAACTTTCACGCTGGTGACCGCAGTTTGAAGAAATTCATATTTACGCTTTTATCAACCATAACCATGACCTTTCCCTATCCTCATCCAAATGTTTCCATAACCACATCCTAACAATGTTTGCAAATCTTAACCATACCGTAGCTTTCAAACGGCTGCACACACTGTCACTCTCTCTTATTTATAAATATATATATATATATATATATATATATATATATATATATTTGTAATTTAGTCTGTTTTACCCCACTGGAAAATATTAAGATATCATTTGCACATAACTAATTTGCAATCTGAATCTCCATGGTAGCAGCAGCCATGGGGAGAGGAGAGAGAGGAAAGAAATTGAGATACAGTCATAAATTCTCTGCAGTTTACGGTTCAAAACAACCCAAGACACACAAGCACACAAACACTCACCGGGTGTAATTGGTGATTCAGTGCAAATTGCCCAGTTCACGCAAGCATAGCACGGCATAAAAATGGTCTCACCCTTGGGTTCATTATTCGTTCACTATTCAAATGAATGAGAATATTTTTAGTACATAACCCTTGTTGGTTGACAACTAGGTCCCATAACATTTTATGCAATGAGCACAAAATCTGAAATGTAGATTACGTGTTGTTCATGAAAATAATGAGAACAATATGCTGCTCAATCTGACAATAAAGCAGACTGCAAACTAAACTCTATTTGTCTTTACTCAGCAAATAGAGCGATGAGGTTACCTTGTAAGTTTGGGTGTGAGCATTCTGCTTATTTTTTAGGGAATCTTTACACAAATGGTGAAGACGACAGATGGAAAGTGATACATGCATGCAGGCTGCGTGTGAGGCAAAGGGTTAACATAATTATTATCAGACTAATGTAATTGCTATGATACCCAAGTTTAATGATGCATCACTTTAAGCCTATGATTGACAACTGGCAAGTGTTGATGAAGCTTCCCGCCTCCTTCCTTCCTAGTGTTCTTCCTTGTTTCCTTGCAGGCCGAGCTTGTCTCTCTGTGTTTGGGAGGAGGCGTGGCCTCTGGTTCCCCTCCTCCACCTGCCTGATTACCACACCTGTGCCTCATCAACCAAATGCTGCATAAAACCCCGGCTCGAACACCGATTCAGCCAGATCAGTGGTAGTTTAGTCTCCTCTTGTGGGAACAGTGCTACCTTTAAGTTTTTGGACTAACTCTCAGGAAAACCTCCATCATGGCAGCTCCTGCTTTGTTTGTCTGCAAGCCTGCACTCTGGGATTACTGTCACCACCTTCTTCCCTGTGTTGCAAATAAACTTTTAAAAATGAGACTTGAGTCTGCTCCCAGTCTCATCAACAGAGATAAAAGTCACTTTGTGATGAACGTGTCCAGGATTCTTGTGGCCTTGTGGAGTTTCTCAGGCCTCAGCTACTTTTTGAGGGATCTTGGCCCACCATTTTATAGCCCTGCTACAAAGAGACAGAACAAGGAAATGTTGAGTTTCTAACCTTCAAGGGGAAACACTTTGCCAAGACTGTAAAGAAGCAGTTAAAAGGAAAAGGGCTTGAGGCATTTTGAGGCTGGTCGCATGAGCTGCACAGGAGGGCAGCTAGCTGAAAGAAGATGCCAGGTCTTAGCACTTTTGATGGACTATGTAAGACTGATGTGAAGCTGAAACAAAACCATTTGATTATGGGAGCTTCAATCAACCTGGAAATGGAACCAGCTTATTGCAATGTGGAGGTGCTCACCTGGACATGTGAAGCACACTTTGGATGGATGGCACTGAGGTGAACTTCAGTCGACATCTCCAGTTACTCCTGGTGTCAGCATGGACAGTGATGGAGTTACCTGTGTGGCGTATGGAGGTAGGATGCGATTCTGTTTTGTTCCATCTCGTGGTGCTCGGAGGCCGCCGTGCCTTTTGTCTGTTTTAATTTGTGCCGCTTAGTCAAAGTATTAATTATTTTTGCTGTTGGCTGCTGTGTTTTATTAGCTTGCTCTCTCTTTGAGTGAGTGCTTGTGAGTGCATTTAGGGCCCGGGTGATAATTCATTGCAATTTCTTGACTTTTAGTGGATTTGTACGTTGATAAATTGATTCAAATTAAATAAATTATTCGACTAAATGATGTTGTCTAAGTTATAATTAACTTAGAGACGGTTTGCAGGTTGTCTGATGCAGTGCAGTGGAAGTTTATTGCGTTCAACATCAATTTCATTTGACGCATGACGATACAACTTGGAAAAATATTCTAATTTAAATTGGGATGCTTTTTTTTTTTCAAACATTGCTTAGTCTCGTGTGTTTGTCAGGGTGTGCACATGTATTTGAGAAGTGGCATACTATTTTCTAGTTTATTAATTCTGCTTTATGCTATGCTGTTTGGCTGCTGTGTCATTATGCTTTTGTTAATTCTGTGTGCTGTGAATTATGTCCTGATTACAAATCTTGTACCGCAGTGTATGATTGTATGATGCTTTCCATTAACGACATCTTTTGCAACATGTTGTGAATCTTAGAAATGACTTCATACAAACAAAAAAATACACATGCCATTATGGACTGGATGGCAGATTTGTTGCACAGCAATGTAGGTCATCAATATATTCTATGTTCGATTCTGTGCTGCTTGGCCACCGTGCCATGATACAAGTGTTGGTCGCAGTACCAACTCGTCTTTGTGCACTGTATGTCATGGTTTGCTCCCACCTGCTGTGGGGGTGTTGAAGACGGTTGTTTTTTTGTGTATTAATCACTGTAATCTTTTCTTACTTATGCCATCAGACACATTTGGGAAATCGGTGTGATTCAGTAATTATTAATCAACACATGGTCAGGGATGGAGAGCAGAAACTTGTTTTTCCTCCATTACTTTTAGGCTGTTTTTATGTAGCACTTACTCGCCTCTGTGTGTTACATAGACGGCTACACTTGCTTTTTGTATCTGGTTTTGAAAAAAACAGTTAATCTGTGCAGAGAGCCCCGCTCTGTAATTAAAGTGCCTCCATCAGAAAAATAGTTGGATGTACTTATTTGAGCAGTAATGATCATATTATCTTTCATCCTGTGGTTTTGTGAAATGGCACGTCTGAAGTTGAGTCTGCAGAGCAATAATTACTCGCACAAAATCAGCAATATTATTAAACCTCGTTTTTAGCAATACAAACTTTTTCATTTGTAAATTGGAGATATACTAGATATGGATTTGTGGGTACTAGCCAGAGATAAACAAAATTCAATCATCCAGCAATTGCATTTTTCACTTGAGCCAAATGAAAAGGGAACAATTTCTTGTGGGCCGTTCGGCTGCCAGCAGCATGGTTTAAGAGTGCTGTTGCCCTCAGGTGCTCCCCAGAAGCCAATGCTTCCATGTTTTCCAGTCATTAATAAAACACTGTACATTCCAGCGCCCTGTGTTTTAGTCAGTAACAGGGGACCTGCTTTCTGTAGCTGTTCATTTATTATCTATTTTGTTTCCTATTGTTTTGTAATCCTGTAATCTTTTGCAATCCATCCGCATAGAGTCCTTTTGTACAAGATCATCTCGAGATTTTACTGTTGTGGACTTTCAAACAGTTAGATCCTCTTTAGACAGATTAAATGACAATACAGTCTCATTGATAGGCATGATCAAAGTTTCTCTTTTCTCTTGTGGCATACCAGAGAGAACAGAGCGGCAGATTGCAAACGGTGTACTCATAGTAGGGTCCACCATCTTTTGCTAGTTACATCTAGTCAAAGAAATCACATCACTGACAGAAAACACACAAGGGTGCACACAACAGCATAAAGACACATGTCCAGTCTTGTGCAATCCCCTACAAATCACCTGCAACGAGCACTGCAGCAAAAAAAATAAAAAATAAAAAATACTGAGCATTTTTAATGATGCGCAGTTTGTTATTGTGATTGCATTATGTTACAAGATGCCACCGGCTGCCGATGGACAAAATAAGAAACGTCTCACAACGAAGTCGAGACCTCGTGGAGCTGAATCGACAGCTTCCTGACACTCTCAAAAATTAAGCTTCGTAAGCAGCAGTTGTCAAGGCAATTGTTTTGGATTGCAGACTTTTTTTTTTTTTAGGTGTCCATGATAGTTTCCATCATATGTACCGCTGCACTGCGAGACAGATTGACGGAAAGTGACAGTGATTAATTACTACGATAACTGCAGTCCTAGTAATGATCAACAGAAAATCTGTTTATTAATCAAGGCAGGATTGGGCATAGTACTCCGTAATGTGTCTTCTACTGAATAAATTATCGCTTTGTATTTATGATTAATAGGGTGTTTGCATTCTGTTGTTCTTTGACTGACAAGAAAGGGAGAGAGAGGAAAAAAAAAACTTATTTAGGAGCATATTTTTCACATTTGCAGTTTATTCAATCAAGTACCCGGGAGAGGCACCTGCAATTCGATTCAGAACTAGCACAATTAAAGATGAAAAAGAAATGCTAATGCAAGAACAGACACATTGCCCCATTAATTATAAGTGAAAGTTGACTGATATTAATTAAAAATTCCATTAGTCTAACAATGGTGATCAATTATATAAAAAGATTCATTAATAGGGAGGCAGACAAGGGCATCTTTTTTAACTACAAAACACTCATTAGGCTCAATAGACAAGAGGCAGAATCACAGACACAACCTGAACAGTCTGTCAAAGGAAAATAAGTAATTTTTCTAAAGAGGCGGAAAAAATTATGGGTTCCTTTCTTGCATTTGTTTCCAATTTAGAACACATGAACTAACAAAACTGAGTCTATGCATGCAGAATTCAAATCATGGCATTGTATCTCCAAAAGCAAACAGCTAGGGCAGAAGAATGACTGAATGAGAGCCGGCTCATGCAGACAGCATGATGATATGCCGTCATGTTACGGTGCGAGCGTCTTTACACTCCATTTTTTATGATGAGCATAATTTGCAAGATGCTCTGTGCTTGGAACCAGTTGACATGGTGGCTATAAAAAGAAACAGGTAGTGCGAGGGAACTGAAAAAAGATTCCTGTTGCCATCCAAACTCACCATCTGTTTGAGTAATTATGTTTGCGTTCTTGATTTTTCTCTCTTTCTTACGGATGACTGCTTCAGAGATGCCAAGAAGCACTGTTAAACGCTCTGCATTTACATTTCAAACATTTAGTTAAACGCTTTCGTCAAATGAATGTCTCGGCGATCGTCGAACCAGGTCAGAATACCGCTTAACCTCATTTTGTCAGGATTTACGGCTTTTATGGACACGCATTAGATATCGCAGGGTTCGAAGCTGTGACCCATAATTTCCCACTGTGGTGTCTGGAACATTTGAGGCAATGCAGATGGCCAGTCAGTGCATCAGCGGTGTTGTCAAAACAAGTATCGGCAGGCCCATTACTCATGTCCCATCAGTACAAAATACTGCTATTGACTGTAGCTGCACAACTACTGATACAAATTGGGAAAAGCTGTCGTCCATCTGTACTGGCTGTGGAATATTCACGATCTCCGACTAGTGATTGTGCTTTATAGGGGATTCATGGCTCAGAGAGAGGGTGGTGTTCCCTCTTACTTTCAGCCTTTTGCAGCACATGGTCCCTCATTGGCTATGCAGTAAACCCTGCATATTGATTAATTTGAGTGATTTCAGAGGAGAATGTAACCAACCTCTGTAGAAAATGCTGTAATTGGATTTCTGCAACCGGGATTACGTGGAGCTCCTCTCAGGAATGCATATAGAAACCCACGACTCTTTTGCTGAAAGCGAGTCGACATTGTTCCTTGAATGGCGCAGCAATCCCACGCCAGCGTTTACATTTACAAATCAGTAAGCGTTCTGAAAAGGGGTTAGCGTGTTCTTGTTCTTCTCGTCTTTAAATGCAATTAAATAGCTGCGCCGAGCCAAGTACGACTTTTTTCTGAATATTTGACAAAATGGAGAAATCTAGACTTTATTTTTATTGTTTTGTTTCATATTGGTGTCCCCATCCATCTACAACACCAGTGACACACATCGCAGCAATTGTACCTGCTCCCGGTGGTTGTAATTGTAATTTATGATGAAAGGACAGCTACTTAGATGTTTTTAACTTATACAATGTTTATTTATTACATGTCTTGAGGGCACTTCCCTTTATTGCTGTTTTCCTGAGACTGGCAGGGTAAGGTAAAGTTCAGGTTAATGTATAAACAGAGGGATTTCAGAACAGAATGAGTCAGGGACAGGTCAGAGAGGTGACACCTAGATTGGGGACATACTGGCTACTCATTAGGGGATATGTTGAAGAAAGCTGTTTAAATGCATTATATGCAAATTGACTGTTAACAATTTACAGGGGTTGAGACAGCCCATCTTCAGGAAAATGTATAAGAACCAACTGTCAACGCTCCTCAGGGAGCCTTTTCTCTGTAACCCCTTTAGTGTGTCTCACTGTGAAACGCTCCTCTTGTACAAGAACAATAAATTCAACTTGGATGTTTTGAATCTGATGCTCCTTATTTAAGGGGTTTTCTTTAAAATTTACCATAACAGACTCATGTTGTCTTTAAATCCTTGCATTGTCCTATCAATATATACCAATCCTGTTTATACTGTAGTACTATATCTGCATAACTAATATAAGCTGTGTCTTATTTAGAAGTACGTGCTATAGACGAAAATTATAAATCAAGACACCTACAGTATTTTCTCTATGGTAGGTTTTATATTAGTTATATGATGAGTTGAACATTTTCATAGAAAGCTCCAGTCACATGTGTCACCTTATAGGCTATCAGAATGAATCCCCCCGATGGGCAGCAGAGAAAGTTGTTTGAAAAAGGCTTACTTTGTGCTGTAGTGCCCCCTTTCAATCCTTTCAAGGAAACATTATCAGCTATGAGCCACCACTTTCCTGCTGAAGTCGTCTTCTTGTCCAATCCATCTATTTCTTATCCATGTTATCTAATGCACAGACATGAACAAGTGTCTTGTCCTGCATCTCACCTTGTTGAATGAGCGATATTTCTTGGCATACATTATAAACATGTCCCCTTTACTGGTGCCAAAGGGCCGTTTGTGGTAGATTTATTGTACTTTGTGAATAAATTGATTCTGATCCATATTTAACGCTGGGTTACCCTTTAAGCAAGACATAGACAATATATTACACCCATCAGAATTCATGCTGCATGCTGTTAATCAGAGCAAATCATTCCATTGGTGCTTTGTATCCATCCCTGGCCCACTGCTGTCTTGAATTTATTTTTATGCCGCTATTCATTATTAGGTCTGAGACTACCCTTCAATCCAACAACCATTCAACCGCTGTCCTACCGACCGCGTTGTGAGGTGACATACTGGCACTATGTTGGCATGGCGGTACGCTTGTAGGTGGTTCCAAGTTTACGCATTGTCAGGCCACTGCCATGTCATACCCCATCACAACTGCTGGATGCGTGGTACGCTTTCGCAGGTAGTCCGTGCGCCGGTGAGCTGCTGATGGAAAGAAAACACTATGTCAAAATGCTGCGAGCTTATTATAGCTGATCGATATTGGCTCGCGAGCCATTTCTTTGCTGCTGACAGCTCGGAGCTCGGTATCTGCGTCGTGTCATGCCTCAGTCAGGTAATAGGGATGGAGGCTGGGAAAAAAAATGCACACATACACACATGAAGCTATACTCGTAGGTATATGTAGGGATGTTTGTGTGTGAGGGGGAGAGCAGGAGGATGGGGATGCATATAGCCTTGGGTGTGTCAAAACTGTTGAGTTGTATTCACCTCTGAAGCTGTATTAGCGCAATTCAGTACATCTCACCTTAAACAGGCAGTCATCAGCAGACAACTACATCCACTGTCCGCAAATGGAAGTTTGCAACCATGGACTTTTACCTGGTGATGGTGAAGTTCCCAAAAAACGCATGTTCTCATATGAGGGTACCTCTTGCATAGCAAATACCATGGCGTAAGAATTTTTTTTTTGACATATCACATTAATGTACATGATTGTTATTGATCTCAGAGACTGGGGTTAGGCCTTGATTCCCATTTCTCATATCACACTTGATTAAACAATATAGTGATATTGATACAACATACAGAATGCAATTTTCTACCCAGAATCACAACAGTATTGCCCATCAATGTCAAGGAACTAATGGAAAATGTTGACCACGGTAGTAAGTGATACTGATTGGGGCATTAGCACACCGTTTGGAAATATGATCCAGGCAATTCAGGAGAAAAGTCCATTACCCATGAGGACCAAATATATGAGAAATATTACTTTGGCAGGACAGACGAATAGCATCATTAGCTTTTATTTCAGCTGTTCTCTTCAGAATTTCTCGCAACATTCATCATCAACATACATTACAATTGTAAATGCCCTCAACCTCTTAATATGTTCTAACGAGCGGCGCACCTCATGCGTGAGCGCAATCCTTTTACATTACTTTGCATTTGACGGCGAATTACTTGAGCAACACATTCCTGGATTAATTCAGGGATAAAAGATTATGGATTGAGTATTTCATAGGGTGTATATGTAGGTTTCATAGGGTGCATCTGAACATAAATATATCTGTGCGCTGGAATGCCCATTAGCGTAGAAGTGTATTCACACTAGAGTCCAGGGTCATCTAATTGCTGATACATGTACTCGTGTGCCACGTTCCTCGTCTCAGTGATTGCAGTATTGTTGTGTCAAACAATGAGTTACCGCATTAGACACGCTGCATGGACGTCACGGAAAGATCGACAAGATCATTGTACGGCACTTGGCTCCGGCTCTGCATGTAGTAGCTGAATTAGACCTCTGCACAGAACGGTGCGGAGCAACCTGTGCAGCCTGTGATTTTGGAGTCAATGTCAATTAACCGCTGGCTTGCAGTAAGCCTCACTGAAGTATTTTACATCAGTGGCTATCATCATCACAGTGTGTAAACAGGTGTACTGCTTTTATACGGGCCTTTTGGGTTTTCAAACATTTTACAGCTGAATTCCAAAGCATTTAAAGTGAAATATATTTAACAACATGGAATACACTAACACTACTAAGGCTGGTAAATCCCATACAGTCAGATGATGGAATCTCTCTTTGTTGTGCCGGCTGCATAAGTCTTGTGGAAGAGGTTTTTTATGCCCTTCTTATAGGTCCTCATTGAAAGATTAAATTGCGGGCCCCACATCAGTAATAAATCTCCAGCCAGGTGTGGGGTGGGACTCCGAGGAAGAGCCATCAATAAGAAGAAGGATGGTCACTCCTTGTCAGGCGAGGGAATAAACAAGCTGTAGGAGAAACACGGCTGCCCTTTCTGGCAAAAGTGGTTTATTGACTTGTATTCAAATGAGCGACCTTTTGTGTGCATGCGTGAGAAAGCATGCCATCGCATGCTCTCTATTGCAAGAACGGGCGCTGAGAGATTTTTTTTTTTTTTTCTCCCCCCCTACTTTCCTTTTATAGGTCCTCAGTGTGACTCTATCTAAATTGATTTGATTTCTCTTTAACCTTCAGTGTATTGGGGGTGTGATGTTTTCTTTCTGAACTTAATGCCTACAGCATCGGTTCCCTTACTGCGTTTTCTCTCCAAGTGTATAATTTGTTTAGTCTCCTTTGAGAGAGCCTCGCACATTGCCTCGCTATCATGTTACCGTGACTTACTCTATATAAAAAGAAAACATGCTTGTGTGTGGTGTCACCTTCTGAGGGAGGTAACACAGCGGACTTTCTCTGACATGCAAATATACTTTTTTTTCTTTCCTACATACACATCGGGAATCTAGAGACCAGGTTGTCTTCATGTGGGTCCAATCACTCATCAATGAGATTGCAAAGGACAGAAAAGATAGAGCTCTGCACAAACGCTCTGTGTAGTCTTTCCCAGCTTCCCAATGCAGCTCTTCATTTCTCATGCACAAACTCTTTTCTTACTCGTCTGTTCAAGCCTTTTTGTGCGCATCGTGCTCTCACAAGATAAAGTCAGTATTAGACAAGAGCTGAAATGTAATATAGTACTGTAGAAATTCTCTTTCATTCGCCATGCTCAAAAAACACAGTGACCCACTCTGTGCTGCTTTACAAAAACTGTAGCATCTGGTCAGAGAAATCGATGCACCGTCGACGATGACGAGCCAGAGGAGACGTGCTGCTCTTGATTACACCTGTACTTCCAGTAAGCGGTCATTATATTCCTCATGCTCTTATTCAAAAATGACAATCACAGGTTCTTTAAGTGGACTCTGACATACTTCACAGAGAATTAAAGCGATGTGGCAATTCAAACAGCAATTCATGACCATTTACGTGGGAATGGAGGGTGCCGCGATGCCCGAAAAAAGAAATGCTGGAAAGATAGCTGCTGAACTCAGCGGACAGTTTAATAGAGTGAGAGGAAGCGGCTTGGGCTTGATATACAGCCGCACCGCTAATGGCAGATTTTTCTTGCAGATAATCACCGCTCAGCATAGGAGAGAGACCTCGGCATTATCTAATTGTGAGCGCACGTGGTTGTTACATCAACCCCCCTTAAGCCCTCTGGGCTTCAGTTGCTAATGTGCAATAATGCGGTTATTGTCAAAAGGAGGTTTCTCGACAATACTGTATATGTTTGTATATATTCAGTGATGTGTTATCAACGCGCTTTTGTGATTTCTTTATTTCTCAAGCGAGAGAATAATTATTTTTCTTTTTAAAACTGTGGAGGGAGAAGGTCGTAAAATTTGAATTGTTGTTTTTCTCTGATTATTTCATTGCAACTTGGGAGTTGCACAACACTGCGTTTCACTCAGCAGCCTCGTGGTAAACAAACAGTTACAGGTGGTATCATTTGTGGTATTAACACCTCCATTGTGTTAATATTAACTAATAGCTATTTAACTAGTTTCATTTTCCACAGAGGAACCTTAGTGGCCCAGAGACTCTTGAGACATTGTGCCTCGATGTGAAAAATGTAATAACCACTTCCATATTAATGCCGCCGGTCGGGGCCAGCACTAGTGCTAAATACCATGCTGAATCTTGTCATGACCTTATTTGCACCTCAGGGAGCAAAGAGGATAATGGTGTAAGTTGCAGCTCACAGTTGCAACTTACATTGCCTCCGTGTTTAGTGCCACCTCCACTTGCCTGACAAGAAGCTGTTAAGGCAGCTATATATAAATACTGACATAAACATTCAGATCTAGTTATTGTATGTGTAAAATAAATATGGATATATTACTGTCGCATGCATTAAACGTTAGAGCCTGAGTCTCTAAATCTATTCTCCGTCTTTATTTTGTAGTCATAGCATACACCACCAAAATAAGCTGGAGTGCAGACATGGCATATTTTTTCCTCCTGGTGTCGCAGAAGAAAAGAAATGTTGCTTTGCTTGCACTCATTAATCTGAAATAGAACAAACAGCAAGTAAAGATGGATAATGTATTTATTTATTTATTTTTTTTTTTGCATGTCCTCCCCTGTACAGTTCCCTGCACAAGACTAATATTTACTAATCTTATTTAATTGCAACATGAGAAGAGAAGGTGTGAACATGCAAAAACAACGTCTGTGTTTTGAGATGTATGTTTGAATGTGATATATAAAAACTGTACGCTTGTAATGCTTGCCCGAACCTGACAGCTGCAATGCTACTATTTTATATTATTTATTCATTTTATTCCAGGATTTTAGGATGAACATATTAACTGATAACACAGACTTCAAATTCTCTATCAGATCTTATATTATTCTTAAAAATAGTCCTGCTCTGACTTAACTTAATCTTAACTATCTTTAATTTTAGAGATAAAAGAGAGGACGACATGCAGCAAAAGGCAACGGGTCCCAATCGAACCCTGGGCCACTGCAGCAAGGACTTAACCTTTTGTTCATGGGGCACTCGCTCTACCAGGTGGCAGAGAACTGGTATTCAGGATCCATTTAAGATCAAGACCCAGCTTGACTAACTAGAACTACCGAACTTTACTATTGGTCAACTAGTTGTTGCAGCTCTATACTGTCAACCGAGATATCCTGTTCTTATCAATACATCTATCCTATTCCATAGTCCCAAATGTTAATATCAATATTAGCCTTAAATATAAAGTAAATATTGCTACTGAATGGACTGTTTTGGTTGATTTCACTGGATTGAAATGTGTTTTTAGAATTGTGTCCATCATGCAATATATGAGAAGAAGTGTGCAGGTGCTGAGATGCCTGAAGTGGTACGCTGCCTGAAGACAGAGTGCTCCGGTGCTGATCTGGCTGTATTGTTTACTCTAGACATGCATTGTTGTGCACCGCGGTCTTAACGGTGAAATGAAGTAGTATCAGGTGGCATTAGATAATTTTCTTTGCGGGATGGTGATGGTTCTTATAAATGTGTCTGAAATACGCGCTGCGGTTGACGTAAGTTCACTGAAGACTCGGACGAGCATGCCTTGAAATGTTGAAAGAGGAAAACAATTAGGCATTCACAAGGACGACTAAATGTTATCATGTTGTTTCGAAACATCTGCCGTCACTACAAGCAACCACTGGTGCATTCAGGCAATCGTCCCCAGTTAATAGGGAAATAGTTGATCCGTAACGCTGGTACTGTGGCTCTCCACTCCACCATCAGTGGTTGTCCTCTCCTTCCTCCATCCTTCCTCCTCTCTTCCTCCGCCTGTGGTTGTCTTTGCATTCTGTATGCTGTCAGAACTGACAAAATGACTGCGTCTTGTTGGTAACTTGAATCGTGTGAATTTTAATGACTGGCGTTAATTAGTAGTGACTTGGGTGTTGCAATTACAGTTGGCAGTGATGCGTTCAGTACAGCGCCCCTCGAAATAGACTTGATTGTTGCTGACATGGTCACGTTGTGGCACAGAATTTCAGGAAACGCTTCGCACCGCAATGTTTGAAGAACGACACGTATATCCGAGTAATACCGTCTGCTTCTGTTAGTTTAATTGCACCGTGAGGCAAAACACAAAATCAACCTAAAAGCTTGATGAAACATTTCATATCGATCCAGCGGCCTCAGAGTTAAATAGCAGCTAACAAGGCCTTGAAGCAACTGATGAATAAGGGCTGACTTTTTCACCTGCATTGTCAATACTCAGTCTTATATTTACACCTGTTTAACTGCCACAATGTTTACTTTCTTTCTGTTCTCGTGCACTTTCTTATTGCTTCATTTTTGGGGGGTCTTTTTATGCCTTTATTTAATAATGAGCTGAAGATGGGAGGAATGAGGGAGCGAGAGAGAGAGAGGGGATGACTTGCAGCAAAGGACCTCAGGCTAGAATTGAACCGGTGCCTCACATACTTTACAAATAGCATGTTTCAAAAGATTTAGAAGAAGTAGTGCTGTGCCCAAACCTGAAGTTTTGTAGGTGTGCTAGAAACACTGTGCGTACTTATTAATGTTTTGAGCCATCAACATTTATGTGGCAGCGCTAAGGATAAGTAAATTGTATATTAATACAAATGCATGCAGTAGAAGCAAAATGCTGCGTTGATTGTAATCCGAACTTTACATATCTCATAAAACAGAAATCAGTGTTTTCAGGTCTAAGCTTGAGCCCTTTTTCATAACCAAAGTAATAAAAGTACATCTCATTTTCTCAGTGAATTTAAGGCGAGAAAACCCAAATAAAAACAGCACTGTGCACACAAAGGTAAGTGCATCTCCCTCACACACACACACATATTCATGAACAGCAGATCAGATAACACGATAATCTACGTACATAGTGATTCAGACGTTGTTGCTTTCAAAAGCAATTTTTGCAAAAACAATGCCCTGCAGCGGCACCAACTTTTTTTCTCTCTCTGCCTCTCTTCAGAGAGCTTGTTTTAGAAATCACAGGAAACCATGGTGAACAATAACCCCAATTAGCAATAAACAGTTTCTGTGGACAAAAAAAAAACTTCTCAAATATTGATTAACTGATATGAGAACCAACAAACCAGCCACATAACAAACAAAAAAATATGTTCATTAATGCTCAAAGAAAAACATGTCTAGAGAGAAGCTCCTCAACTCAGTGATTGAAAGAAATGAACGCTGACACCAGACGGTGACCGCCATGGCTGCGAAATCCTGCGGCAACTCCTCGATGGCCTCGAGTCTGGGGACAAAACCAATCTCCATAAGCCCCCATATTAAAACGCCCGTCTACAGCGGTTATGACGGAGGTACTGAGGCTGAGTTTTGATAGAACTCACCCATTCAAATAATATTAAGGCTCGAAGTTATGTATAATTAAAAGTGTGGCTGCTTTGACTGACGGGTGGGTGCCATCACAAGTGACTTGTTGACCCAACTCGGCTCCACCTGCACTTCAGTGCGTTTTATTTTATTTTTTTAATTAGCCAGGAGGCGGCAGAAACAGAACTGCCAAGGTGGCGACCACACAAGTCCATGTTTGATACAGTCGGACTGAATACGAGTAAGAATTTTGATGATTAGTTCTTGATCTGATCCAGAAGTCGTCGTCTGCTGCTGCAGTTACTGGAGACACTATAGACCCAACAACACTTTGCAGGTCACTGAATGGAAACCGTGTTTACACTGCGGAGTGAATACATTACCACAATTAGTGCAATGAATGCTTGTCCTATAATACATCAATGCCTAAGACTCACGGTCCATTAGAATTCATTTATGTGCATTGGAAACAGAAGAGTTGATAACTCTTTGGAAGACCCGTCACTGCCGCCCCGCCCTCGCAGTCTCCAGGCATTATGTGTTTAACATTCATCCCTTTTATATAGCTACAATCCTAAGACTGTCCCGACGAAGGTCCGAGTATCTCATCTCCAAATGTTCTTCATGTGGCAAAAGAATCAGTCAATTATTTTGAAGCAGTGCAGCAGTCCAGGATTAAGTGACTTAGGAGTGCAGCAGACAGCAGCCTCCCCTCCTCCCTCCCCGTGCTTTTAGCCTTAGAGACTTCCACAAACAGCATGGCTTGTCAGGGCTGATTGCAGCGGCACTGGGGCAGATAAGTCAGTCTTACTATTATCCTATGTAAGCTAGGAGTGCCAAATTACAACCTCAGCCTTAAACCCCCACAGAGTTTACTTAGGAATGTCTTAAGCCACAGCGGAGAATAAAAAATCCTTTACTAAAAACGGAGATGGCCGCGGTTTGAGGAGGGACAGGAAGAAGCGTGTCTCATGGGCGAGGGTATATATCGCCGGTCTGGATCCAGTTCAGGCTACTGGGCCTCCCTGCTATCTTTTTATTGCTGCCTGTGTCTTCCTGGCTCATAACTATGATGCTCTGACAGCTTTACGGCGACTGTAATTTAAATTTATTTCCACCACGCTATCGATTCTCTCATCACTCCAATGTCATGTGTGTCCGGCTATACATAGAAATATAGGCACAGTTCCATTAGCATGCATAGATATTTTTTTTTTCCCGCATGCCTGAGAACGTTTGTATCTTAAACCGGAAACAAACAGGGGGACGCATTATGAGATTAAAACGGCGAGGCTTACTTCCAGGAGAAACACGGACATAGGTAACTTGTAGCAGCTGCCGTCAGAGTTGGTTTCAACGTTTTCTAAACCAAACAACTAATGAGTTAATCAATGGAATTAATCGGTAATGAAAATAATCGTTAGTTTCATGGAAAATAAATAAAAATGAAAGCCTTACCTCATAGATTACACACTGTTTATATGCATATTAATTAATAATAAGAAATAAACACATGGTGATGTTTTCTTACCCAGCTGAAAGCAGAGGACTTTTTCACCGTTACTCTACATTAATGGTCTTTCTTTTCCTTCTGTTCCTTTTCTCCTATTTTATCTCCCTCATGTTCCATTGCTCCCTCCATTTACCACCAATTCAATTTCTCCCAAGCTCTTTTACTATGTGATTTATGACTTCTCCCTCACCATAAAAAACTGGATAAAAAAAATGAGGCTTTGTACCTTGCCCACGTACTGCGGGTCTGACCCCATGTACTCCTCCAGCACGAAGAACTGGTTCCACACCCAGCCCCTCTTGACACGTTGAAATCCAGCCACCCCATTCCTCATCGGGCCCACCAAGCTCCTGCCGCGCTCCCTCCCCGTCCTGCTCCGTCCCAGCGGCGGTGAAGGCGGACGTAAACAAGAGACTGAGCCTCCGTCGACGAGAATCCAAAGGAACAGCAGCAGGCAGTTCCTTGTTAGCATTGGCGATCTGTGAGGTTCAGGTTCCCCGAGTTAAAGTCCAGTGACGAGAGCTGAGCCACGCTGAAACAACTTGTGGAGGCAGTTATGGTGGAATGGGCGAGGTTGAGGTGGGGGGCTGTGCCAGGCGTGGCAAACCCAAGAAGCAGTTTTTCCTGGGGCCTTGTCAGGATCCCGCTCAGAGATTTATGGAGCTCATCACCTGAAAGAAAGAAGAAAGAGTTTAGAGAGTTTGCTTTTTGCACATTCACTAACACGGTTACTATTCTGATAAGGGACAGTCCAGGATCTCATAGCACACATGGCCTTTATATACAGATATGAGTTATAAATAGCTTGCACCAATGACTTGTTGGCAGTCTTTGCCCCAGCCCTCCCACCTGCTTTAATTTTTTAACAGCCCTGGCATTGTCAATGATGAGAATAAGTGCTATAATTATTTGTCTGGTGATAGATCACTTCTGCACAATACAGACCTCTTGGATGTACACTGTAATTATCTAAATGACTTGTCTCTGTGGTGAAAACTGTGACTTTGCCGTCAATTATAGGCCACCGACCTGTCAGCATTACTACAGTTCCTTGATTGCCCCATAGAGGTGAAAGTCATGATACCCGATGACACCTTAATGAGCGGGTGCTGATGAGTTTCTGTTTTGCTTCACGCGCCACGTCGTTTTTAATCAAACCGATCAGAAACCTGCTGAAAGAACTCGCCACATCGTTTGCAACCGTCTTCTATGTTTACGGCGTGATGCGTTGACGCTTCATATATCAAAATGACACACGTACTTCACGAGATGTCGGGAGCGAAGCGGCGCGCCCACGATTTTCTTTAAGGCGCTTTGCTTTTCCTCTCAGACATCACTCCTGTGAGGAGCACAACAGATTTGACAATCAACGGCCACAGGAGATTGTTCCGCTTGTCATTTGACAGACATGCGTTCTATGACAACTCATACATAAGATTACTAATATATAATGCAGCTCACAGGCATGGAAATGAATATTAACTTCGTTCTTTCTTCCAATGTGTGTTTTTATGTCTTCACATAGATCAGTGGAATCACGGGCAGGATGTAGCTTGTCACAGCTTTGTCATGTCGCTCCGTTCTTATTGTGGGTAATTGGGGGGGAAAAAATGAATATATCCTGAATTCAGCACATATCTCAGACAACTCATTGACTTGTTTATGCAGGAGTGTTCCTTTTTTATAACAAATGTAGACTTGTGCTGTACTTAAGAGCAGTGACCTCATGCAATGCATCATTGTTGAATACAAATGAAAGAAATGCAGGTGGTGAATAACTGAACGACGGAAACTAGGGAGTATAAAATGAAACTCAAGTCCATCTAGCTCAATTAGGTCACAGGCTTGTAACTTGTGAAAGCTCTGATGTTGTGTTTGAGCAGGTAACACATTTTTATAACTAATTAGGACTGAAACCTGATTGTGTAATTGAACAATCATTCATGGCACAGCCTAAAGCATAGAAGGGGGAAGAAAAAAAAAAAAGACATATTACGGAACCAACCTAATTTGTTAAGCCTCATTCATTATTGAGCAAACAGCTATTGCTCTATTGCTGTTCACACCTTGTTTGCAATCCTGACTACCACATCAACACTCAAGCATTCAGCTCTGGCCTTGTTATGAGACACTTAATTGTGCTGCAAACAAGAGACAGGATCCACAAATGGTTGGAATGAAGAATGGAGCTAATGGTTTCCACACCTGTTTCATTGTTCCTCTTCCTCCTCCTAATGCACTTATAAGCTGTACAGTAATGGAAGACAGCGTACCTCTAATTTCATAACCTGAGCCCTCATTGACATCATTGTCTTTGATTAATTATACAGACTTGGAACATCGGCTTCAGAGGGAGATTACTTCAACAAGGTTATGCCGTGCACCTAGATCCATTTATTCTGTCTGTCACCGCAGTATCTTAAAAGTCAAAACTGATCTGCAAAGTTCTCCGTGCAGAAATTGGCACGAACTGTCTTGACACGGGTCAGACATGCCTTCTCCCAGTAGGTCGCTCCTCATTTAGCATTGACATAATGGAAAATGACTGTTCTCATAATTCCTGCAAAATCACGCCTCTGCCACTGTACGGGCCCGGGGAGGGCTCCATGCATATTTTATGAGATAAGTTCATTAGCATGTGTCGGGCTTCGGTTTGTGAGCCTTGACCCGTGTGTCTACTTCAGATAATGCAACGCAGTGGGCTGACAGCGTTCTCGCACGTCACCTTCAATAATCAAAGAACATATGGCTAGCCGATCTGCTGGTCCAGATTACCACCCACAAGAGACTCCCACAGAAAGTTATTAGTCGTCAAGGCTGCCACAAACATGACAAGCAAATAAGTAGGCATTGAGTTCTGGAATAGAGGGGAGAAATTAGTCATCTGGATCAAGTTCTTGTTTTGCATACACTTCATTTCCTGAATGATACGTGGGCAGAGATCCCCCACCACCCCTTTTCTTTAACAAGTGCAGTGCTTTCCATTGACGACGGCACTGTTTTCTTTCTTTTTTTAAGGTTATGGCACTGCCTACTCATGACTCAGACGAGCGTTTTCTGACCTTCAGTAAGTTTTCACGAAAGTTTTTTAAAATATTAGAAATTCACATTTGGAGTGGGAGCCTATAATAGATTTCCTGATTGTACAAAAGAGGCGGCAGACGTAAAACCAGCTGAGAACAACAGTCAAAGTCGACGGCATTACATTTAATAATCGAGAGAAGGTGTCGGTGAGTGCGTCAGAGATGATTGGATGTGTTGAGGTGTCCTGGGTGTAGATTTATGGAGGGTGTCGTGATGAGCAGCTTCTTTTTGGCTACTGACCTGGGATCATACCTGCAATGTTGTGATTTCTACCTTTTTTATTAAACATTAGTATTAAATTCAAGTAGGATTTCTACCATGTGTTCCATCCCTTAAGGATTCCTGTATTGCAATCCACAAATATTTGCTGCACATTCCATTAAAAAGTGATAAAAAAACAGAGACTGGTAACCCGTGAGACAATGATTAGCAAATAGAAAGGTAATTAGTAGAAGTGTTACACAAACATCCGCTGAAGCTACCTTTATAATCATAGCAGTCATAAAGTAGACGACTGTGTGCTTTTATTTCCTTTATTAAATGTGGATACAGGTTTGAATTAAACCTTAGTTTAAAGACTCAGCCTTTGTACTAAGTGCGACTGCCAGAACACTCTGCATTCATGTGTCTCTGCATGAAAGGACCAGCAGCATACTAGATCATATAGCTTTAAACATCTGATTGCAGTTTAATGAAGGCTTGTTTCATAATCACAACAGTATCGTTTAATTATGAAAAATCAAACTGATTGTGCAGCTGTCGCCTTGCCTTAGAAAATGTATCGTTTTGTTTTTCCCAACATGTACAACATTTGGGTCTTTCCTGCATGAGTATTTTTCTGAAGGGCTGGATGCTCAGGTTGCTGCACAACAGTGTTGCAGGGTCATGCATTGTGTTCGCTGCTGCAGAGGAAATAAAATTTCCCAAACGCTGCCATGATGTTTTTTTTGCTACCATCCTTTCACTATTGTCACCTCCGTGATCGAAACTGTGACCTCAATTGAACCGCAGCACCGCATGACAACAACAACAAAAAAAAAAAGAAAATGTGTGTGCACCAAGGCTCGGGAGATGAAAGGGAGGAAAAAGTGAGGTAGTCAGTCAGGGAAATCACAGTGAGGACATTGTTTCTCACAGCTAAGGCCAAAGAAGACTAATATCATTGGAACCCTTCAGGGGAAGAGTGGGAGGAGAGAGGTGTAGGTGGAAGCAGTGTAATGAAAATGGGAGTAACAACACAGCTGGCCAGTCAGGCTAAATTATCAAAGAACACCTCATGCGTAAGTTATAGCACAACCAAAGTAATGAATAGTGAACAAAACGACTGTGGTAGTTACTCAGATACATTTACTCATTTAGGACACAGTTCTGTTGGCTTGGCGGAAAAAACAAGGTGCTTTATTCATGTCGAGGTGTGAAACTACGATAGTGAATGATATGTTGCTGTGTTTGGGGAAAAGGGAAATACATTTTCAGCCACTTTCATGAGATGTTTCATTTTGTTCTTCGCTTTCTTTATATCAGGGTCTTTTGAGAATTTGGCTTGGAAAAGGGTCTCCCCTCCGCCGTCACCCTCCCCTTATTTTACTTGCTTACTTTCACTCAATTCCCGGATGACCAAGAGATGATGATTATGCTACTTGATCCCAAAGGCGCTCAGCAATTGAGCCAAGATAGCCTAATATTGCTGTTTTGACACAACATATAAAAAAGGTCTGTCACAAGGTATTTATTAGTTTTGGAGTCTGTGTGGGAAAATAGTAACATTAAAAACATCTACTGTAAGTTCCAACTAATGTTTTTTAACCTAATGACACATTGAGGCTTCATGCATGTGAAGTGAAAGCAGTTCATTAGCATTTAAATGTCAGTAAACATATGGACGATATCTATCTGAACAACAAAGACGCTGTTCATGTTTTTAGATGAAGACGGAAATCACTCGAGTCTTCTGGGAACGTCATACCTGAAGCCTTTTATTATTATTCTAATTTTCCCACCACTGGAAAACATGGATGACGTATCACCTGTGATGATGTGACACAGTCACAGAGACGGTGAGCTGATGCTGTGTTTGCTAAGTAAACACCGGTGACATGGACTATATAACATGATTGCTTAGTGTCTTCGTGAATACAGTAGTCCCTCGTTTATCGCGGGGGATATGTTCTCAAAATAACCCACAATAATCGAAATCCGAAGTTTTACAATTATTCTACATGTTTTAAGGCTGTAAACCCCCTAACCACACACTTTTATACACATTTCTCAGACAGGCATTAACATTTTCTCACATTTCTCTCTTATTTAAACTCTCAAAGTTCAAACTTTCCCATATTTAACAAAAATAAGTACGATACTGTATTAGTAAATGAAACCAAAGATCAAAACCTGTTTTCAAGCCCAAACATTTGTAACAAATGTTTTAATGATCAATCTACGAGGTCTGACACATAAGAAATTATTACCAGTAACTCAAGCGTTTTTCACAGTTCCTCTGATGGTGCCGAACACAATGCGCGTTCATACTGTACAGTACGCTGTAAAAAAAAAAAAGCATGCAAAATTATACACAAAAAAAAAAAACGCAAAACAGCGAGTCCGCGAAAAGTGAAGCGTGTTATAGTGAGGGACAACTGTACTCCATATTCTTTCCAAATGATCTTTTCCAGCCTTGCTCAAGCATCCATCCCTGGATAGCGCAGTACAGTCTCAAACCGATGGTAGATTCTCAAAGCAGACCGCAGTAACAGAAAGTTCTGACATATGACTTGACTTCTGAAGTGGGGCAAAGAAGACAAATCACACAACCACCAACAGGGAGGCTGGTCACATGTAGCCTGGCTCATGGCAGCTGGTTGCAAGATACAACAGTTAAGTGGCGTTTTTACAGTAATTAAATGTTGCAATTAGTGTAACCAACTAGTGTTTCAAGGGTAGCAAAGTCATGCACATCCCTTTTATATAATATTTTTTTCACTTTCACTCACTGAGGCCCCCTCAGGGAAGCCCACCACCTACTTTGAAAACCTCAGCTTTAAAAGATATTCATTAGAGGGCTGCTTACATCCACCACAAAACAAAAAAAAAGAAAAGAAAAGCTGGTTCCCTGAACAATGGAAACATTAATATAATCTGATGAGTCGTCTTCCCCACTTTCTCTTACATCCCACACGCATTATATTTGTGGAGAGCCTAAGGATGCTTTCCTCTCCCATTATGTCTGGGCAGTTGTTAAATTTGGTGGCGGATATGAAACACTGTGGACACACGCATACCCGGAATATGCCGAGTTTAGTCTCAGCCCAAGTCACCCCTCAGTATGCCAGTGACGCTGTTCGACAATATTATAATAACATTGTTCCCACACATACCTGGAAAAAACAAATATCTGCATTAATAAAAAGTTCTTTCTTTTCAGGACACTGCTGTGGGACTGCGGATGATTTGTTTCTAAATATACCGAGCTATATTTGTCTTATTTTGTCCACCCTTGCATCTGAGTTTTGAGTTTGGACCATCAGAACAACAAAAACAAAACAAAAAAACAGTTTATTAGGTTCCTTGCTGAAAAACTGATTCAGCCATAAAACAACCTTGGTGATTTGAAAGAGATGATAACACCATTGAATGCCAGCAGTAAGTTTTTCCAACCATTGATTTGTCCAGTTGAAGGAACACCTATCTTTCATTGAGTTCATTAGAACACTAGGACAGTAAGCCAAAACACTTTCTTTTAATAGTGACAAATGGCAACTACTGCTGTTGCCAAGGCTATTTCTGTGATAAATGTGCCTCGATGCTTACTTTACTAAAGTGCTTTGTCGGCAGAAGCGAGACTGGAAAGAGACTTAGCGGAGGGTTTTGGTCACGTCGGGGAAGCTGCTTTGGACAGTTTTACTATCTGACAATTGTTTTATATTGGAAAATGTTGGACGACAGAAATAATACCCTCAAAGATCTGAAGTAAAAAAGGTGTCTTCCTTTATTTGGAATATATTACGCTAAAATTTAATGATCCCTTTTCAGTATGTAATCAACATAAAAACAGTATAGTTAAAGTTAAATCTCTGTAAATTGGTAGATATTCTGGCTTCAGCCAAAGATCTTTAGTCAGGGGAAGAAACTCTAACCCTTTTTTTTTTAAAGATCCAACAACTCCAGCAGAATTTTTACTTCGTCTCGAGCTGATCTAACATTTTTTGGAGTCACATTCTTCCAGTGAACTTTAAATCATGTCAGAGCTATACTCCCAGTTCATCTTAATACTTTTAAACCAGGACCATTAGTGTTTAGATCACGTAGCTCGTAAAACATAAGGTCTGCCAAATATTTTTTTAGTCTACAGATGTTCCAGCGTGTTATTTAATCAACATTTAGCTGGGTCGGACTCAGAACTGGCATGTGCTCAATATTAAATGACTCGGGACATCCCTAGTTTCAGGACTGTGCACGGCGGCGTTGATGATGAAAACACTGACTGACAGAGACTGTCAGAGCCGGCAATAAAAGCAAACAAAGTGAAGTTAGCTTTGTCGCAGTGAAACACATGTCAGCTTATCTTTTCATATACGTTATGTCTGTCACTCCATCACTCCTACAGCTTGACATTTTCCTGCCACAGCCAATAGTGTCAACCATGCCTATATCTGCATACTCTGCATCAAAATAAATCAATAGAGGGAGGAACAATGAGTCTCTTTCCATGTTAGAAGAATATACTGATGTTTTATAATCTCCTCTAACTGGTTAGGCAACACATTTCACTACTAGTTTACTCAGGTCACACCACAGCGTACAGCATTTTCTTCTAAAACCACAAATGATGAAGAATCAAATCAATCTTTTTGTCCCCGTAAGTTACCTGCATCCCCGTAATCCAGCTCTCAGCCATCTTTTGTCACGTCTTCGACATCTGAGGCTTTGACAGATACAAATATTCAGTCAGGACACACGCCTGATCTTATTTTGGAGCACTGCGAGACAGGCAGCCACAGAGATGAAATGAAGCAAGCTCTGTTGCCTCAAGGCAGCTATGGAGCTCCATTGGTGCACAAGCAACTGCTGTCATCCAGGCCGACAGCTCTCAAGCATGTAGGGCTCCAACAAATGTTTGACCCTGTGACTTGTGACCGCTTGAAACCAGTTTTGCAGAGCCTCTCCTCTCAGCGAGAGCCAGAGAGGCAGTTGCTCATAACTCAATACGTAATTATGGATTATTGCAGTTATATGAAGCAAATAGACACTGCGGGGTGCAGCTATGCACGTCAGGAGGGAGCGGGAACACAATATATGTGACCAGTGTGAAGAGCCGCATTGATTAAAATGAAGCAGAGCAGTTCTGTGATGGACGACCGAAGAACAAAGCTGAAACACGTCCAGTGCAAACCGCCTGTTAGAGAGACCCTGCCAAAGCAGCTGAGGGACAGATTTACTGTTGCTGTTCTCGTCTAACTCGTGACCTTGAAGTTCCACTCCTGTCCCAAATCATTTGGTTACTCATTAACCTCTTGTGTTGTTTCTGTCTTAAGATTTATTCACTGCAGGTGAAATAACGCCCCTGTTGTTCTAACTCACCCAACTCACAATGTTTTCCATCATGCCATGATTCAGAAAGTACACAGTACATGGAAGTGTGATCTTTAAGGAAACTGGTGAACCTTGAAAAACATTAGTCTGCTTGATTTGAAAAGTTCAATTGCAACCTTAAAAACATGAGTTGACATAACTTAAAAATGTAATTTGGTATGATTATCGTTTGTTGTCTTTCTTTGACGAGAAGTTTTCTTGAATGTATAATGTAATACAGATCTCTCTCTTAACTTAGAGTATTGAGTTTAAATAATAAATTATTAATTGTTTAAAGCATCAATTCAGCTAAAGTTTTTAAGTTGAACCACTCTGATATTTACAGTTTATACTTTTTGTAGACTAACGCATGTCTTCGGTTCAGCTTTCTCCACTTGACTTTATAAACTCCCTCAGATTGTATACCACCTTGAATAGAATCCAGCGATGATGAAAAATAAATTAGCTGCGTGTCCTATTGAACGAAGGTTGCCTTTCTGTTAGAAACTGAACTTTTCCCCCCTGAAGATATGGAAGGCTTAGCTGTAGAGACAAAACTGGCCTGAGGCAATAAAGAAGCACCACACTGACTCAGCTCTCCCCAGCGTGAACACGTCTGGATCCCCCGCCAACCAAATCTGTGATGCAACATATTTGGCTCCAATGAAAGGTTATGATTTAAAAAAAAGGAAATATATGTTCAAATAGGCAGCCGGGATCAAAATTATGGATTTTTCTTTCCAAACTCTAAGATGCTATTAATTATCTGTGTCATGTTGCATGTGCACACATTCACACAAGAAAGAGAAATGAAGTACCTAAAGGTGGAACAGCTCAAAACCGATGCCTGTTTCCTGTAGTTTGAGTCAGAGCTGCCGCTGCTCTCTGATCTTCAACCGATTGAATGTACATTAAAATAAAAAGGTGCGAACGAGGAGAGCCGTCAGCACTCAGCTTGACTGAGCCCACAAGCCAAATTGACTGTAGGGGTAATCTAGCTTTTACCTGGGTGTGCGGTAGCCCCCGCTGCTTCGGCTTGAACTAAGAAAAGACAGACTCCCAGGCTGAATTTTGATCCCTTTTGTTGTGTTACAGAGTGTGTCATTAAATTCTGCTGAAGGCGATGCCAACTATTGACGGAGGAGGTGATAGAAGGCAAGTCAGGTTATAACAAGACGGATAGGACTGCGAAGGCACCTGTTTCTTTTCTAGGTGGAAAAACAAACCGGTCGGACAAAAGCATATGTAATCGAAACACCTGGTGTTTACAGAGCAGAGTTAGTCATGGTGTGATGTAATATCATAATTAGACTTATTGTTCTGTGGAATAATCAGTCTAGTTTCTGAAAGAGAATTGTTTTCCACAGTACAGATATAGGAACTCAAAGACTGACACAAAGAGACATTTCTCTAATATGCTGAATCCCCTCTACAAAATGCAACATTGTCATGGTGTGAGGATAAAATAGCTATTTCATAGTTCAATAACGTGTCCAGACTGAGAAGAAAACCCAACTCAAAAGCTTCCTCATAAAGTACAGACTTACAGCTGTGTAAATAACAATAAATACCGTCTTATGATCTCACATTAAGTGGCTGGGGGAGTATTTCTTGGTGACTGGTCTTCACTGCTAAGCTGTAAAGCATGAGGCGGTCAAACGGTCAATCATTTTACTTTTCTGCTGTGTTGCAGACATGCATCGATGTCCCACCCAGATACATCATTCTTATCTAAAGAAAAACAACCCAGTGAAGCACAAATCTGCTGCCTGAAGGTCATTTTATGGTCCTGAAGTTTGGTAGATACTGCAGCTGATAAAGGACAAACGTCCTTTGGGGGGGAAAAAAAGTCAGTTTAAAATGCCTCCATCCTCCCTAATCCAATATAAAACTAGTCCCCTTAAATTGCTGAATTTAATGCATCAGTTGCCCCCTCCGCGTACTTTGTGAGCTAGAAGATGGGCCCCCTTTAAATATAGTACATTAAATTTAGTCATGGGTTACACCCCTTAACGAAGGGATAAATTGAGGAGCAGGGGCATCATTAAGGAGGTTACCTCTGGTCTGTATCATTTAGCTGTTTTTCCGCTTCAATTATGAATTCCATCACGAGGATTTCACCTTAATCATGGTATAGGCTCAATGAACATTAGACGCCCACCATCCTGTCGTTAAACATCGATTTGGCGACATATAAAGAACGTTTAAAGACGAGGAAAAGTTGTTTCTTGGAGATCGTTCAAAACTCTTACTCAGGGGACTCCAAACTATGGCCCGTGGGCCACATCTGGCCCGCCTAAACAAATGGAGTGGCCGACTTAACGATCCCAAACAATCCCTCTAAACATGGCATATTTTTCAAAATTGCATTTTCCTATTATAAAATATCCACACTTAATGATTAAGCTTGGCATTCTAATTAAAATCTACCTTATTTACAAACTATTTACAGTACTAGCTAATTTTCATCCCCTCGCACAATGGTATATTCCGACGTGACTTTGCTCGTGATCAATTTCCGCGCAGTTTGACCGGGGGATTCGACTCGGCGGGTCAGGGACGGCCGCACGGTGCGGGAGGATCCCCTCGTGGGACCTCTCCCCAGCGCTGGCTGGCCTCCGCCGGGCACGTTTCCTCCGCAGCGGTGCGCCGCGACCGGCTCTGGGTCGGCTTGGGAAAGGCTCGGGGCCGGAGCCGTGAGCTTTACAGCACCCTCCTGCCTGGACCTCGCCGCTTCCCGGGGCCATGGACTTGCTCGCTGCGCCCTCTCCGTGACTGTCGAATCACACTTGATCGCAACTTTCACTTCCTCCCGCAACAAAAATGTAAAAAGCACCGCAACTTTCACTGCAATTTTTTTGAAAACCTCATGCAACATCAGGCATTTTAGGCTGCAACTATTTCAAAAAAAGGCCGTGAAATCCTGGTGGGACTGATATCATTTCAGTTACAGACTGACCCCAGCCCCCCATCACAGAAAGGCAAGTTGATGTGGCCCGCACCGAAAAAAAGTTTGGGGACCCCTGTTCTTCTCTTACTGATCCCTGTTTACCACCACATTACCACAAGGTAAAAAAAAAATCAGAAGATGCTCAACTTTAGGTTCATACAGGTTGATTATTGATCTACAAACTAGAGGTATGCTTTGCAAAGTTACTATAAAGCATGGTGTATAGATGAACCACAGTGACCGCAAGCCAGATAATGCTGGTATTGGCATTATTTGTGTCAAAGGCTAAATATTCGGTCAGCAAGCGCACAGTCAGCGGCTCAGACACTCTATTAGTTTCTGTAATACATATACAAAAGCCATCAGCTGTCCAGCTGTTGTTGCCGGTGGTGTAACGTCACTTTGGAGCCTCGTTTAGCGGTGATTCAATACAGGCCCAGTTAATTAGCATCGTTATCTGATCGTCCATGAATTACCAATACCATTCTCAGTATTTGTAAGTTTTCATCAAGCCTTCAGTAGATCTGTGAATCTGAGAACTTAGAGGTATTCTGCCTGCTGTGACCTTCATCAGTCATTCGCACAGCTGAAAACAACTGATGTGCCGCGAGTCGGCCTCTTTAATCACAGCTGAACAGCTTTTGCCTATTACAGCTGTTGTCGTCCTCTAATTATCCTGATCTAATAAGTGCATTTGCTTGCTGTGACAGGCATATATCCCAAACTATTATGACTGTCATTATCCGGCCGCGACATTTTTTTTTTTTTCAAGCCAACACGCTTCCCCCATTTTCACTTAATTAGACATTGCTAAATGTTAACAGATAAAGCTTGGGCGAGCGAGTCAGCCTGCGTTCAGATTTACACCCAGCCTGAGCAGATGGCAATAAATTAGATATGAGAGAGTGAGGGAGACGGAGAGAGAGAGAGGGAGAGAGAGAGAGAGAATGGGCATTGGCCTAAACAATTTCTGAATTTCTGGTTAATGGTTTAAAAAAAAAAAAAGAAAATGCCATGTTTGCTTTTGTAGCATTTTTTTGAAGGTGCCAGTCTCTATTCGAATCAACAATTATGGAGATGGTATTATGAGCAGTTCCATCTTCTCCCACTGTTTACTTAGTTCCTCATTTGGTGCTGTGGTGTTATACTCAAAAGCAAAGCATTGATGTATGGCTGCTTTAATGTTCCGGCTCATATTCAAAAAGCCTTCACATCAACCACAGCCTGGCGTTGATGCAGAGGACAGCGCTGAAACTCTCCTGTGGTAGGTGAAGTGAAAAGAAATAAGCAATCCTGCAAACATGTGTCCAACAGAACTGCTCAGCTGTTCATTTTAAATACACGCAACTGTGAAGAGTGAGCTCCTCGACGTTGTTTTCCACTGAAGCTTAAACGGGGCTAACATCTTCACCTCTGCGGTCGACTCGTCAGGGTTTGTCATGAGACTTTTATTGCAGCTCAGCTCCGTCACCCTGTGCAGACGTGAAGAACTCCTCCTCCTCCTCAGCCACACCAATCGATAATGCAGGTGGTGCGGAGGAACAGCCAGCTTGTTGCCATGCTGTGCTGCAATATAAGGTTCTCCCTCAACTTAGAAAAATAAGTTAACGCTGAAAAGATTTTCTCCAACTTGTATCTTTTTCCTTTTGTTTACATTTTCCCCAACACAGTAATGACTAGCACCGTCTGGGGAATTCTCACCCGATGAACGCCTTTTGTATTTGATTATTTGAGGCAGATCTTAAAAGTGTGTGTGTGTGTGTGTGTGTGTGTTGGTGTGAGCCGAGGCTCGGTGAGGCTTAATTAAGTGGCTCTGATGCTGTGGAGCCGTCGTTTCTGCGACTGGGAAAAACAGGAGGACTGAAGTCAAATTAAGCCCTCTTGCTGTGCACTTTGGACAAACAATGTGGTGCTCGTATGAAAATCAACACTTGGCATCACGTGTGGCAAATTCCTGACTGAAATACAGTAAATCTACCATTTCCTATGTCTCTAAACCAAACGGTACATGCATTTCTAGTCCAAGCTTGCTGCTCGCCAGAGTTCATCGCGTTCATTCTAGACAATGTTTGTAACCCCACCAGAAGGCCATGGCCTCTCTGCCCCGCCGTGAATACTCCACGTCAATCTGCACAGAGAAGATCGAGCTGATCGGACGTCAAACACACAAACGAAACAGTTTGACTGTGCAGCATATTTGCTGATGGTAGAAGCACATAAACCAAAGGGGGAAATGACCAGATCTGAACAAGTTTAAAAAGTCTGGCAGGTAAAATCTACTCCACTTCTGTTGGGATACGAAGCCGCATGGAGAAACTGCATCCAGGCTTTAAACTTGGTGTAAACTAGAGCACAGCTACAGAAGTTATTTGGGTGAGGTACGCACAGTTGTACAGTTAGTCTTTATCATAACCTTTTTGTTTCTTTTGCGTTCTGTGTTTGCCACGTGTTAATAACCGTGGATTTCCCGTTATTGTTGGATTGACAGAGCGACGATGACGATCCCATTACACATCTTTTCATACAGTTTTACCCAGAGTGTTTAACTTTACGATTTTATTCAAAATGCAACCACATTAGTCTCTCTTTCAGAACGAGATTCATCACCATGGTTTTTCTATTACCACAGTAATCTAAATGCAAATTTTAACTGTCCCTTTTTTCCACCAGGATGATGCTTCTGGCACAGCATGTGCACTCGAATTGAGACGTTTCTTTCCTTCTGTTCTACCTCTCCTACCTAATCTCGAAAGAAGACTGCTTATCATGTTGACATATTGTAAAGGAGAATGTGTCACTAATTGAACAAAAATAAACCCTTGCAGTTGAATGTTGACGGCGACTGTCTGCGTCTGCGGAGCGAGACAGAGTCAGCTGAGTGTTTTTCTAAGGAGAGAAATCTTTGAACAGGTCTTCAGGGATGACTAAAGAGGAAAATATTACGCTAAAATAAATCATCATATTCCTGGGAGCAATCGGTAGCTGAGTTATGGATTCACGGTGGTGCTAGTCGATGATCTAGATGTTAATTTTCAATCTAATCAAGTTACAGTTTCAACAGCAAGTCATTTAGAAATCAATCTTTAAATGTAATCCTTGGGGGATAAACTGTGTTTACCATCTGGACTTAAATGGAAGCTTTGCAGCGTTTTTCTCACTGAAGGCGACAGACTAGTTACTTTCATTGCACAGAGAAAAGGAGTGAATGCACCCCTGTATAGACTGTGATGCCACAGCTGTCCTCAATGCACTCGTATGGATTGGTGGCAGTGAAAGGCTTCATCAGTCCTGCCTTCCCTCTTGCCCCTGCCATCAATTTTCCCTGCATGGATATAGTCCTGAGTGACACGCGGTGAGTTGCTTTCTCCTATCTCTGCTCTTCCCCCTGCACTGTAAATACATCTATAGCGCAGGAGCTGAACGTGCCTGTCCTCGTGTAACTTTAAACCCACGTGCCGGTGGTCTGATACCAATAATCTCCCTCTGCACGTTGCCACTTTGGCGCTGCCACTCAATTGTACTCCATCATTGTGGTCAGGGGCGCCTGCTGTGGCCTTTAATTTATATATATAATCATCTCCTATTCATTAGAGGAGTGAAGGCTAGGGGGATATCTGGATCCACATCGTTCATCGTTTCTTCACTGTCTCTTAGAGATGGGAAACATTTATCTGAAGGGGAACTCATCCACCTCCATGAGCCTAAATCACAAAGTGACCCCGCAACCTAGAAATAGTGTACAAGTTATTTTTTTGCCTGCACAAATACATTTTTTTGGTGGCAAGAAATGTGCCTCGATGTACAGGAAGGATTCCAGTGTTGCCAAAATAAAGCTGTGCTCTTCTATGAAGCCTGAATCTCTAAAAACAACAAAACAAAAGATAAGAAAATGAAGGTTCAGACTTTTTAGGAGAGGAAATCCGTCATGATTTCACTTCCCCGGTGCAGATTTAAAAAGCTAAGGATGTTTAAACGAGACAGGAAATTTTTTATTTAACAATATTTCTTGTTAACAAGGAGGCTTTCAGAGAGGATTTTTCCAAATCAATTCCAGTCACCTCCACAGTGCACGGTTTATATATTTAAAATAAAAAATCATCACTTTTCTTTTGTGTATTGCCTGCGCCAGTGGGAACCTATTTTTACATGCTCAAAATTAGCTTACTTTCCTGAGAAAATCATAGAACGGTCTTTTGTGTAGTCACCAGGCGCAAGTGTCCTGCGAGACGTTGCACAGAAATAAATCTTTTGTTGGGGTTGCGAGTTTTGTGATACCTTTTGGTTACGTTGTCAAATTAAAGCATTTTTTTCATCTCCTCGAGGGTGCTCGAATAGGGCAGCTTTCAAAAACGTCTTTTCCTTTTTAAAGCAAAATATGAGAGTCAAAGACCTGAGTAATGCCACCACTGTTTGTGCCATCGGTGAAGGTAGAAGTCCCATGATGAGTCCAAGAAGAGGCTAATTATACTTTTTACAGTCTCTGCTGACAAACCGAGCTCGCTCTCTCTGTGTGTTGGAACATAAAGGTGGATGTAATGTTTAGGTTAACATTATGAAGTAGAGGGAACAAAACCAAGAAAGATATCCAATAATGAAAACAAGTACATGCTGATGCATGCAGCAATACTTCGACTAACTAAAAGTACAAGTAACCATTAGAAACGCTAGCCAGACTGTCTGAGCGGGACCTAACTATGTGGGTTATATAGTAACAAGAATGTAAATTTGAATTCTCTTGAAAACACAATGACTAATGATGCAATGCACCATAGGAATGGAATAACACTGGGAGAAACTGGCAGTTGCCTTCAGCCAAAGCCTAATGAACTCCATATTCAGAAAAAGGAATGAGCTGGACGGAGTCTTGTCTCGATACGATGATAGAAATTCTTAGTTATAAGTTTGAACAGTCTGGGATCAGTTTTCAGATCCAGTGTGTATTTTTTATAATGAGATGAATTATTAACATCACGTCCAACCATTGGCCGTGTCTGCCAACGTCCGTGTTGCTGGTATTTCTAATAGACCTTGCAGAATGAATAGAAGCCTCCTCCTTGTCTTGTTCTCTGTGTTGAATGTGCACATAAACATAAAGGAAAATCAATAGAGAGCCTTTGTTTGCCATTAAATAAACACAACAGCATCATGCGGATGTTAAATACAGCACACCGACATTGACATTTTCTTGAACGTCCTGTAATTGCCATCGTATATCCACCCTTGCTTGTCATGCACTGGTGAAAATAATTGCGTTCAGTATGAACATGATTAAGTGTCAGCATGTAAATACCGTGAATTAACAGAATAGATGCATGTCATGTTGTGTACGTGCTGTTAGGACCTTTCTCAAGGAAAATAATAATTGTCATCATTTGACAATATTCCGAAAACCTGTATTGACATAACCACGTTGAACTTTGCTTTACAAAGAGGAATGGGTTTTCTACAAACATTTTAAGCATTTCCGATGATAATTAGGCTTGAGAGCACATCAGCCGTAGTCCAATAAGCATTTAGAATAAATAATGAGAGAATTTTAACTCGGAGAAAAGGTCTGCTTAATTATTTAATGCCTCAAATGGATTCAGTAGTCTACATCAAATGGATGAACATCAAAAGGGGGATAAGAAGATGAAAATTATTCTGTCACAGAAGTTTCCATCCACTCTCAAATAAACTCAGCTGAATCTGTTTAATTTTCAAGGTGGAACAAACTTTTTTTTTTTTTTTACATTTCAGTGTTATTTCGACTGTTGTCAAAAATCTGTTGTCTTACATTATCTACAGTATGTGTACACCGGGGCTGCCACGAACGATTATTTTGATAGTCGACTAATCACCGATTATTTTTTCGATTAGTCGACTAATTGGATCATATGTTAATTGACTGTAAAGCTCGCGGACGGAGCCGTGAGCCACCTTCGCCCCCGAGTCTTTACATGCCGACCCAGAGCCGCTGTGGAGGAAATGTGCCTCACGGAGGCCAGCCAACGCCGGGGAGAGGTCCCACGAGGGGATCCTCCCGCACCGTGCTGCCGTCCCTGACCCGCCGAGTTGAATCCCCTGGGCAGACTGCACGGAAGTTGCGGAAAAATCGTGGTGATTGGTTAAAATTGCAACACCACCCTGAATTCAAGGGGATTCACTGAAGTTGCAAATCGCAAAGTTGCAAATTCCTGGAGGGTCTGTGTTATGGTATCATTTACGGTACAGTCAGGCCTGATGCCGATTATCACTACTGCACATGTGTGTAGGTGTGTATGTGACAGAAAGGCAGACGTGGCAGTGGAAGCTGCAGCCGCAGTTTCGAGAGAAAAGCAAAGTTAAAAAAAACAAAAACGATTTTGTTCGTTGACATAATCGTGACTAATCGACTAATCGTGGCAGCCCTAGTGTACACACAGACAAACTGAACTAAATGATGAACTGGACGTCATACATACGATACGAGTATAATAAATGTTGAAGTATTGGAAAATGAAAGAAAACTGTCGTACGAGGAGCTCTGATTGTGTTCGAGTCCATCTGTATTCTACAGATACAGGGTAAGCAAACTCCACAGGTAGGGCAATTGTTGGACTACATCTGTTGCAGCAACTAATGACAAAGATGCAGAGTAACTGCAGGGAGTCTTGTACAGTTCTGGCACAGAGAAGCACATTAACATTTAGATTTATTATACAGAACTGTTCAGTGTGTAGGTTCAGTGTGCCTCTTAATTACTCTGCGTGATATAGGACTAAACTATCAAGGGGTGTCGCGTGGATTAAATGTTTAGTATTCTGTTGCAGGGCGGTCTAGTACCTCTGGAAAAGAGACATGACCATGACCTCGTACGCCGACACAAAGATGTGTCAG
Source organism: Larimichthys crocea (assembly GCF_000972845.2). NCBI lineage: Eukaryota > Metazoa > Chordata > Actinopteri > Sciaenidae > Larimichthys > Larimichthys crocea. The sequence continues at coordinate 1,247,597 of NC_040033.1, forward strand.
GATGGATTACTGCCATTAAAGAAGAGGATGGATCAAATGAGTATACAAGCTGTCTAACATGTCACTCTGTGATGAAGATATTCTGATGTTGTCCGCTTTGATTCATTATGTAGGGCTTGTGTTCATGACCCGGCAGTGGAGGGCATTGTACGCACTGTTCAGCCGATGGGGTTCTTGTTTTGGGTGTTGGTGTTTTTGGTGATGGACACAAAAAAATCTTTCCAAACTTCTTACCTGGGAGTGACGTGAAAGCAAACGCTGTTCTAAATGTTGAATCATCTCTCCCTCTCCTCCAAACAAGGCCTTACAGATTAACTTAAGTTTTAAATAAAACATATCTGGTTATCCGAGTGCTCCTCTCGCTCGCCCTACGTGACACTAATTAATACAAGCAATGGCTGAAACAGAGAATATAGGGCCGTGGTACATGAAAAGAAAAATGATCTCAAGGCAGAGGGGGGGCACCAAGCACTCGTCCTCAGCACCAGCGAGAGCTTGGGGATACATTACGGGAATTAATGAACAGTTAATAAAAATAAACATCACAGGCCAGTTGAATGATGAAAATATAGCGCAGGCAGTTTTTATATCTGGATGACACGACCCTCTGATGAGCAATAAAGAGGCAATATCAGCCCGATGTGCTCTGATTACGCGATTTGAGAAATAAATATATATTTTCTGCACGCAAAAATCTTTGATAGATTTCAGAAAACACTGCGGACAGTTAAACAAACGCACCTTTAGTCCACGAATCGATATTTCCCTCGGCTTAAGGTGTCGATGGTGTCAGCGTTGCAAAATTGTGTCCGTGAGGAATCGAATGAAATCAACTGAAGACTCGTGTTATACTGTGAATTTGTTATTCCACGACTGACAACAAGTCCTTTTTTTTTTGTCTTTACCCCATTTACCCTTCCCACAGAGTCAAAGAAAAACATGAACAGACATGCATCGCTTAAGGTCAGTCACATTTTTAAACCCATCTACCGATTCGGATGGTAATGTCTTTGCAGATGAGGGTGTTAGGGAAATTAGGGGAGTGCTAAGAGCATTGTTGTGCACTTAAAACAACTTTTCTGGAGGTTAATAAACAGGATAACACTCAGGAACGAGGGCACCACAGTAAAATGTTAGCATCATACACCATTAACCACATCTCCTAATGGCAGGATTCACCCTTCTCGAGTACCATCGCACCGTTCCAGCCCCACTAGAGCATTAGTGTCGATATTCGACAGAGTGCATCGCTTCCAATTTCGGTCGATGAGAAACCTAAATGAAGTCTGATACAGAAACAATAACAAATTGTAAATGGATTTTTTTTTTTTTTATGATGTCATTACTTTGGTAAACTCTGGATCATGTCGGTGCGGTGAGACATTCATGCCATTCGGAGAAAACATCACCGACGTTTAACAGTGTGAATCTAATTCTGGTGAAACCAGAGTCTCCTCGAGAGATGCCGTAATGCTGAGAGTTGTGCTTAATGTAACGTTTTGCAGGCGGTCATATAGACCATACAGCATCCTGAGTACTCAACCAGAGGTCTGGCATTCAGACATCAGTTACTGGTTGCCAAAGACGACCCGGGCGGTTTCAGTAATTTGTAATTGGAGTTGGCCTGTGTAATGGTCCTGTGTAATCATGGCTTGTGTTTCAGGAAGGAGTGCAGTGGTCCTGTGTGTTGGCTTACATAGTGAAGATTCATGGTTGGCTTATCTTTTAAAGTTCCCTTTGCGAATCTTGTTTAAGATAAGGACTGTGTCCTGAGAGGAGGATGTGTTGTGTTCACTTCCTTCCTGTCCGTCCTCTTTGCTTCGTTTGTTTGTTTGATCATCCCTACTTTTACTTTCCAAGGTTTTTTTATTTTTTTGGCTGTCACATTATCACAAAGTGTGTCTACTTGTTTGTCCAGCTGGAAGATTCAACCAAGGGCGATGCATAATTTGTTTCAATTATCGCAGAGGAGTTTGGCTGCTAGCAGAATCGCCCGTACCACACACAGTTGTTGACAGTGATTCAGATCTGTTTGCTTTGGGTCAAACCCGGGCAGCTGTCGCCGTGGATCCACGGCCTCAGTGTTGTGTAGCAATCTTGTCGAACACTTATGGTGGAGGGAGGAAAAAAAAATAAAAAATACGGACAGCAAACGCAAAGAAAAACAGATGGAGCCGGTTGCCGTGACATTCATGAGACTGGGCTCGTGCTGAATCGATGTCGACAGGAAAGCTGATTTAATCAAGAGCCTTGTCTTTGACTGAGATGTGAAACGATGAAAAGCATACGTAGTGTAAATGTGTTTTTTTTTAAAGATGCTCGTCTTTCGGCGATGATACTCTCACAAATCTGATTCCCATTGATTTGTCTATCTGCTGTTTGCTCTTTACCTCGTGTTACGTCTCACCTGGATGCAGAAAATCCATAACAAACATATCTCCTTAAAAATAAATGCAAAATATGAGGTTGGAACAAAAATGTATCAGTAATACAGGCTGAGCTAAGTTACGCCCTTGAAATGAAACCTCCCGACAAAGCACTCTGGACCTAATTTCATTAAACGGTAGATTTTGCCAAGTCAGTGAACCTAAAATGATGCAGTTGAACTCTCTGGTCTCCAGTCTCTGTCAAAGCAGGGGAGGGAGGAGGACGGGGGCAAGTCAGGGGAAGTGAATCAACCTCAGACAGGTTACCACGCCGTGGCCTCCAGTCAACTCTTCCTCAACTCGCTCCATTTTAACCTTCCCACGTCCCCGTTTCCTCCTGCACGCTGTCCATTTTCTGCTCGACCGTGCTGCTCCGTGAGATAAAAACCAGAAAGAGGCACAAAAACAAATATATTTTTTTTTTTTTTTTTACTTCCTCATGGCGTTACGGGTTATTAGGCGCACAGAGTAACATTAAGCCGAGCCTCATTATCAGGGCAAAGATAAACTCAGAAAGCATTAAGGTTGGAACTCACTGATGTATGGCTACGATCATCGCATTGGTTATGCTAATGCACCTCTATGTGTGCTGGCCTTAATAGTCGTGTTCATCAGCGTGAACATATACGTGTGTGTGTGTGTGAGTGTATATGTGCCTTTGGATGAGGAGCATCACAGAGAGCCCGACAAACAAAGCAGTAAACATTTGCTCGTCGCTTTTCATCGACGTTGCCGGCGTTCTAAACTCAGCGGTCCGATCGTATAATCTCAGCCTAATGGGCCATTATGCACATTGCACACTCTGGAAATTTAGTGTAATAATTGTCTAATTAATTAACGCAGATCAAGAGAACGCAAGCAGAAGAGAGAGTGTGTGTGTGTGTGTGTGGAGGATTTAGCCTCAGGCGGCCCTCGGTGACCACAGCATGTGATATTAACGATACGCCTCATGGAGTCTCATCTTCCTCCCCTTTAGCAATCGGCACCGAAAGCTATTGATGTTTACAGCCATGCGCGATATTACGCTCAGATAAGTGCCAGCAAGAAAATAAATAAATAAAAAATAGGTCCACCTTAACCTGCAAATAAGAGAGGAGCCACTCAGAGAGGCAGTAACTTTGAGGTGGATGTTCAGTGGGATTATTGCTCTGATCTCGTTTCTTTTTTTGTTCTCCTCCACAGCTTGCTGTCATACGGCTCTGATTACAGAAAACAATGCGAGGCACAGAGCTGACAGAGAGCATTAGGACGAGCAAAGGGTGATACGTTTTCAATTAAAAGACAAGTATTTCTTCTTCTACCCAGCACCGAGGATAAGCCCCGTAAAGTCTGACGCTTGTCTGAAATTGAAATCAGACTTTATAAGTAAATAACAAGCGACTACAGTTGTCTTTATTTATCGTCTGATAACCTATCCCTTTGAGAATTTCCACAGTTTGACTGCCACTGCTCTCCTCTTTCCTGGGAGGCCCCATCTGAAAACACAGATAATCTAATGGACCCTCAACCGAGGCTCAGCGTTAACGTGGAGCGGTCTGACCTCAAAGAAAGGAAGCTGCTTGAGCTCTCGTGTTTTTTTCAGCACGTAATTAAAGTGACGGACGTATTCCCAGATGTGTTCCTGTTTTAATCAAAGCGGACTCTTTATTTCAGTGAAGTGGACTACTGCTCTTCTTCAGTTGTCATGTCATATATATGATGCACTACATGGGTTTCAGCAGTTATGATAATGAGCCACTGCTCAACATTTAAAAAATAATAATAATTGGCAGTCAGATCCAGTTGGCGGTGTTTGGGAAAATTAATTTGCGTTGTTTATTGATTAATATTTGTGAGTTTTGAAGGCTACTTTGTCACAGAGGGCCCATCAGCATCCGTAATCAAGCATCACAGTTCAACATTATTAGCCTCAAGCAGCGCCAGCATAATCAGTCAGCCAGGTAATATTAAAAGGTGGGCTCTTTCAGGCTCTCAAGTGACATAACTGCCTTAATCAAACAGTTATCACGCAAGAGGCCGGAGGGAGAGAGAGAATAATGAGAAAGCAATATCCTAGATTAAGAATTAGTCTGTTCTGCAATGGCTCCGTCTTACTAGGTCAATGGTGCGTAATGGTAGAGCATACAAAACTGGGGTGAAGAAGATCTGAGGATGGAGGCGCCGGGGTTACGTGACATGGGAACTATTTGTCCCGCGAGTACAGAAGTTCATAACTTCCAGATGCATCTGTTTCCTTTCGTGTGACGGTCCGCCTGTGCCACTTTGTTTCCTCGCTGTCTATTTGTTCCAGTTAAGTGAGAGGAGGAGTGACAGCCGCTCATTAAAGAATCATCGCTGACATGTCTAACAATAGAAACTCCTGCGTTTAACAGGCAGAAATGTCGAGTGCTGAGTTTCACATGGCAAAATATGTGCAAAAAAAGTAAATTTTTGGAAATGGAAACAGCACTTTCAGAGTACTGACTGAGTTTTAGAGAGGATTAATCTGTGTTGCAGATAGTGGCAATATATTTAGTCAGTGTGGAAACAACACTGGCCCTAAAAGTCCCACAGGGAGGAACTTTCTCACTCACTCTCCATTTGTACTTTACTCTTTTGAAGCTGTATTGAAATATTGAATAGATGGAGTCTAATGTTGACAATAGCTGTAAAAGGCTTATGAATAACTTCTGTATTTTTTTTCTCTCCCTCCTCTACATTATTCAGTCCCAGTTAGTAAGTAAACTTTGAAAAGCCATTGCAGTGTGTTTGAACTGGAGCTGGTTCGTGTGGATTCCTTTAAAAAAAGACGAAAATCTTCCCCAGAAAACAGAAGCTTGTTTATCCGTAATCCTGTGAGCTGAAGTTGAATATAAAACCCTTTCCCCATAAAGTCGTCCCTTTTATATGCAGGTAATCTGATACTATGATGAAATAGGGGAAAATATATCTTTTCACTTCTTGTTTCAAATACTATAGGCTGCATTTATCTTAACTCCAACCCCCGTCTCCAAATGCGTAACATTAAATAATAGATTTAAACAGACTTTAATGTTATTTAAGATTTTAAGTTGGATTCACTGCGGGATAGAGTATTAATAACATGCATGCAAATGTACAATGTTAGACTTTTGGCATGTTATTAGAAACCGCATGCATAAAATACTGGAAAATAAATTAAAGTATAACAAACTAGCCTAGTCTCAGTATGATTGGGGGGGAAAAATGTGAATTTCTAACGTGAGGAAAAGATTGATTATGAGCTGATGAGCAGTTACTGAGAGACATCATCTGTCTGACGTGACGACACTGTCTTTTTTTTCTTTTTTTTGTTCCAGCAGCTTCAAGCCTCAAATCATGATTTCCCCAGAGCAAGAGTTAATTATGTAATTCATGCTCATATGATAACAGATCATCCGTGTGTTTCTGGAATGAGTCACATGTCCCAGTGATTTGTCCTATTTTTATTTTTTATATTTTTATTTTCCTGCACACAGTTATGCATGATTTACACATTTACAATTGTCATACCATGTGGAGACGGTGTGTTTTTATAGTATAACCAAATAAATCGTTATACTGGATCCAAATTGCTCGTCAGAAGCAAAACCGTGATCAAGAACCTTGCCTTATTAGCTTGATCTCAACATATTCAAAGAGCTCTGAAGAGTTTTCTGTGCATACACTTTGAATGCATTATGGATTAAGAGTAAATGGACCGCATGGCAGAATGTATTAGCCATCAAGAGGAGTTCTGCATAATAAAGCAGGAAGCGTTGCTTTCTTCGGAGACAGATGGGTCATCTCGGTTTAGAGTGGATCTAAAATAACTTTTCTGATGCTGAAAGTTTTGAGGCACTGCAATAAAAGCGCACGCACGCACGCCTACGTATTTTATTTATGCATCTCATTTGTTCATTCATCGCAACTCTTTGGAGTCTATCCAACGTGCAAGAGCCAAGACTGCGGCGTACCCACAATCGTCATGTGTCTTTTGAGGGATGGGTCGAAAAATGGAAGCTCAAACATTTTCTACAGAAAAGACTTGCTGTGCAATCACCTTTTAGACATTTTAAATAATACCATTCAGCTTTTGTGGCTACAAGTTATTGACTCTAAAAACTTATCCAATTTAAAGTTGTTTCCCAAAACATAACCCGGGTGATTTATGGCTCAGTACAACAAAGATGATAGATTTGTCAGTCCAGAGAATTGTGTAGACAGTCGGAGATGGGGCGGGCGGAGGCCCTTTCCTTGCACAAGGGTACGTGCACATTGTTGTTTATGCTTTACACGATGAAGTCAAAGGACCCTTGCTCATCAGCAGAACTCGGCAGGCTAGGTCACAGCTGTCAGATACAGAGCCGCGAGGCTTTGGGGTGTTGTCTTGAATCTTGCTTCGTCTGACTCATTGTTCTGCTCGGATAAAGAAAAGTAAAAGTGAACCTGTGAAAGTTCAGTAAGACCTTTTTGTTCATGTATTTAGAGCACAAACATCCGTCTGCAGTCTAAATGACCAACTCACTTACATCGCCCTACTTCTGAAGTAATAAACGGACATATCAGCAGACATCCATCATACACAAAGCTTCTCAGTGGTTTCATTTTTGCAGACACTGTCGGATTCAGCACGATGTAATGCTACATCTCCTTTTTTTCCAGCTCAAACACTACAGTGTGTGATACTGCTGTGGAGCCTATGGAGGTTACGTACAGTGTCAAACCTAAAATATACTTGATGATGAATCTGACGCTGCATAATAACTGAATAATTTTGCACATAGGATTCAAACGTTGGTCTGATACAAGTGTTCGTGCTCGTCTAGTTTTACATGTAACCCACTAGCTTCATATCGTCGTTTAATCCCACTGTGCTATTTACTTAGTCGTAAAATCCACGACTAAGACAAACTATGGCCCCTTTTGTGGAGTTTTTTTTTGGTTTCTGTTCTGTTCCACGTTGGGGGCCCTGGCACCAGTTATGCCAACCGGTTTAGTTTTTGTTCAAGGTAGAGAAGACTGTTTGATGCTGTTGCCACATTCTCATCTCTTTGTAGCCCTGACCAAAAGCGTCCGATTGTCTGAATTCAGGCTCTCTCGATTCCAATCCTCTACTTTTCAAATATCATTCTGTCCTCCTTATTTTCTTTGAAGCACACTTGAAACCTAACGTGGAGCAATTCCATCTATTTTCAGTTTATTTAATAAAAAAATCAACATCTCTGTGAATACAAATTGATTTTATACACAAGTACACAAGAGAGGACTCTTACAGCGAGTTATTTTCTGTCTTACAGCATCTCCCATCCGTCTGTGTACTAAATAATATTCCCATACCTCGTGCATCGGATCGATTTTTCTCACAACAAAATCTCTCTCATGCCTTCTCTTGACTGGTTGCTGTATACGTTAGTTCAAGGTTGAGAAAATGATGTCTGCTCTCTGTCTTTACTCCGCAGGACGATTATTATTTATTTATTCTCACATCTGTTAGCGTGAGGCAACATAATGTATTTCACATGACAATACATTGTTGTTTTTGTTTTTCAAGAGTGAAAGCTCCTTAAATGAAGAAAAAAGTAAAAAACTGTTACAACATTGACCTTAAGCTGTTGAATCCAAATGAATTCCCCCACAAACTTTTAGATTTATGAATAAACTTCAGTCAATTCAAAAAGTCCTTGATTCAAATCAAATCAATTTTATTTGTATAGCCCAAAGTCACAAAGTACATTTTGCCTCTGAGGCTTTACAGTGTGTACAGGGAGTGACACCCTCTGTCCTTAGACCCTCGGTTCGAGCGAGGAAAACCTTTTTTAACAGGGTGTTTAAATGCATTCAATGCTACACCAGATGAGCACACAGTATTAAAGTCTCGACTTGTTTTGATTTTTGGTTTCGTTGTAGTTGTACGTCTTCCTCTGGAACTGGTGGCATTAACAATTAAAAAGGCTCGTGTTCCCTCTTTAATCTTAGTCACAACTTAGAAACACACACACAACTCCGCTGCCTCTATTTACAGGTAAACACAATACATTAACCACCCTGCACCGCCAGCCAGCCAGCCCTCACTTCCTCTCCCTCTCACACACGCGTCCTATTCATCACAGACACTGTGCACACTGAGGGGAAAGTACGATCATGCTGACCTTGAGGAAGTCTCGCTCATAAGAAGACTCACCCAGGCCAAGATCTAGGGTCTGTCAAGATGATTTCTTATTCTATTTAATGGAAGAAGTGCAATGCTTTATCACTCCCCAGGTTCATGGTTTATATAAGGCATAAGGGCCAGCCCTGTTTGAAATGGTAAGCTGTTAAGTAAAGAAAAAAAAAAGATGCCCTTAAGAGTCACAATGATTTAAGTGCAGGCGGGGGGGGGGGAGTGGGTATTTTTATGTTAAATTTGCACTCTTCTGAATAGTAAACTAAGAAACAGATGACAGTGTCGTCCTATCTCCTCAATGACATTTCCCACCGAGGCGTTTGTTGGAAGATAAGCACGAATGAACCCGGAGGGAAGTGTTTCTTTGTCCTTACGCCCTCGTCCAAGACCACAGTTCAGAGTAACACTTCAGATTGTTTGGCTCCAACAAACGTTTTTTTAAATTTTCTTTCTCATCTTTGCAGGGCGATGCTTAACAGCAGGAGTTGCATTACATTACCATATGCATTGTTCCGGGATCTGTCATTTTTTGCGAAATCTGCCAAATTTTGCTGCAGACTTGCCCCTGGGTGCACATTTAAAAACCTGCTGGTCTAGCTAACTGTAGCTAACATAATCTGCAAATGCTGTGTTCTGTCCATAGCTCCGAGGCTTGTGTTACATTTTGGCTTTTTTAAATGAACAGCGAAATAAAGTGCATGGCGGAACATCATAGTTCAGTATTATCAGAAGAATCGGTAAAAAAAAAAAAAAGACAATAAAGTCCCACGGCATCTTTGACAGACTGTAAAGTAGCCGTGGTTACGGAGTGGATCCTCCATCATATCAGCTGTGGCAGTCCATACCGAGAACATGATAATAATATAAATGAGCAGGCTGATATTTCATGGACAGAGTTTTGCAGTTCGCTCCTGTCCTCCCATATCAAACAGCTGCCTGCTGCTGTGCTAGCTCAGCCTCTGTTCTACTCCAGTAAGTTATGATGTAATTTTCCCTCTCTGCCATGATAACGATAAGAGGAGGAGATACCAGGAGGAGCGTCTTCTATTGGGTTAATATTTGATATTAAACTTTCAGCACCTGCACGAGCCGACTTTGAATTACACCTCGGATATTGTAAATCACACGGAAGCTTCCTAATGTTCTTATCCTTTGTTCTTTGTTCTGTCTTTTAAAAACGTCTGTATCCAACAGGCTGCCCTGTACAGTTTGCACCACAGTATCCGAAACTGAAATGATATATGAATTTGGTGTAAGATGTTGCGATAGAATAACCGAACGGATTTGTGCTGCGCCGGTTGCATTTAAAGTAGCCTTATGTGCTGCGGAGGTTTGACTTGCTCAAGTGTGTTAGGCAAAATGTGAAATGTTATACGTAGTGAGAGGCACTTCACAGGAAGGTGGTGTCTGCAGCACTGGGGAACGATGTGATTTAAGGAGCAAATTTCCTTTTAATGAAATGAAGATGAGTTTTGACGTGGATGAATAAAAGTGTAAATTTTATGTGGCATACAGTAGAGGACAGAATTAACTGCATGAGGCTTCTCGAGGAGAGGGAAGAGGGGAACGCTGTTGCCACTTATACGAGCTTGAGATCACTTACACGTGGGCAACACAACATTTTATTTTCACTAAGTATATTACACACTACCTAGTACACTGGGTTCCATTACATACAGGAGTCACCTGTTGTGACTCATTTGTTTTCCAGGTATTAGTCAGACACGTGTATCTCCATAGAAACTGAGATCAAAACAGAAACGTCGAGCAAAGAAATGTTTATTTTGAGAGCAAACCGCCCCAAAACATGAAAATCTTTTGATTGGATATTTAATTTAAGTTGGTAACTGTTGTATAATCGCAATATTACACGGGAGGCTGTGCGTTAACGTCATTATTGGCACGACAGTGATGACAGGCGCTGAAGTAATTAAAAATGATTCCATTATGATTTCCACTGATTTTATTCATGTAAACAACAAGTAACTTTTAATAGGACTGTTGGTGCGTCCTGTGTCTCGTGAGAATTCTTGCAGACTAAAGAGATGAACTGAGGGTAGTGGAGTAGTAGTTACAGCCCCGATGTCTATGTCTAGAAAAAAAATACTGCATCTTAGAGGCTATTTTTATCATAGCCGAAGGGAAACTGTCACCACACAAAAGATTTCCAGTTTTCCAGCATTTTTTTTGACTGCTGAAAATAAACATGTCGGACCTTCATCGATCCCCAAAGCTATTATCTTTATAAAAAGAAGGGTATGCTAATAGCATCGAAGTCATCAGCGAGATTTAATCAACTCACCAGAACGGAGTATTCCATATCTATTTCCACCTCACACTTTCCTGCAGGTGTGCTACAGTGCTGCTCAGCCCCTATAATGAAAGCCCCCCCCCCCAGCACCCTCTCTAGAAATCATTACAATCTCCCTCTACCTCTAGGGTCAGTAAACTAATAGTCATTCACCTGTGTGACAGGAAATCTTTCCCAAGTTGCCATTGGGGGCCGGCGAGGTTGTGTTTAAGGTTACAGAGTCGAGTCGAGCCAGAGATGACTGCTTATTGTTTGGATGCATCCTGATGATTAAGCGCGCGTGTCGGATCGGAAGCAGTTTCATCACAAATGCGGAGGGTGGGGTTTACATGCATATCCTGCTAATTGCCTGTCGTTCTGATATTCACTGAGACACAGCGGAGAACTTTATAAATAGGTAGAGGGAACGAATTGGCAGTGAAACATCTTCCATCATCCACTTGTTCTCGTGCCTGTGCATGCCTCCACTGACTTCCATGACCACGAGCATTACTGCCCACTGTTTGGTGTAGTGGATTTCTCAGAGGGGTGGCACAAATGTATTCAAAGGCACAAAGGCTTCAGGGTCTCTAAAGGGTTATTTTAAGCTCTGCTCTATTCAGAACATGTATGAAAGAAGGCTCATTAAATGAAATGCTGTAACCTAAGGAGGGACAATATACAGACCTCAGTGTGGTAAATAGTTTTGAAAGGAAATGCATTTAAGTGGAATTGTATGCTGGCCATGAAAAGCTGTCAGTGATGTGTCAAAACAACCTGTTATTATTGTATTATGAGCTACAATGTTCAAACTGCACAAATGGTAAAGTCTCCGAGGACCCGCTTCACCTTTTATCTTACATAACTCAACAAACCAAGCTCGCTGTTCCGTGTGTTCGTAGGGCAAAAACAGTCGCGTCCTCAATATTAAAATGGTATCTTAAGGTAACCGCATCCTCCCTTCCTTCTATTTTCACCACTACTTCAAACAACACTCTTATACCGCAGGGAAGGATATATTTGTTTGCTTTCCAGAAAAGAGCCTCAGCATCACTCAGCTGCAGAAGCTGTGAGGGTTTCTTTTACCTCTGTGGAGTATTTCTACCACAGAGAATGTCCAAAAAGCTGACAAACCGAACAGAGACAAATCTATATAAATAATTGCTGAGTGGAGTGGAGAGGAGTCGCCCATCATTCAGAGCAGAAGCGTGCGCAATATCTCCTGGAGATTGAGAGTCATCCATCACCGCAGGACTTTAATTTGAGATGTTTAGGACTGTTGCTGATGATTGTCTGAGAGCCGGAGAGAGCCTTGTCTTAGAGGTCTGCAGGGGTCTTTGCACAGTGTAGTTAGCTGTGGGAGAAATTGCTGCCTGACACAAAGTGCATTCATACAAGTACAATAGTTTCATTTGGCCTTGAGACTGCAGACAGAACAACCAAATCCACCTCCCGATTAGCATTCAGATGCTTTAAACTGTGCAATGTTCAGATGCTCCCTGACAGTCGGCTTATTATATCTGGTGCTGCTACACACACACACAGGTTTGCACATGGATTCACATATGCACACTCAAACACACCTCATTTAGAGCGAAATTATGTCAAAATGAGTCCATCGAGTTGTGGGGGTGGGGCGGAGATTGAAGAGCTCAAGGTAAAGAGAGTCTGGAGACTCCAAATAATCTCAAGTATCGATTCTATTTAAGACCGAGGCTCTTGATGGACACTTATTTGAAAATGTGGTGATAGGTGGCATATCCGGCTGACTGATCACTGTAAGTTGTGCTTACGGTAAAGGCTGAGGAGGACCATCCGTAAATAACAGCTCGGTCTAATCAAACAGTGCAGCGGATGCGAAGCAATGATGACAGCTTAGCCGACAAGAGCTTTAATTTACCACAAAGCACTCAGTCTTTCCATTAGATTTCGACGGACACGGTCAGAGTAGAGTAAGGCATGAGGTGCAGGGCTGACTTTAGATTCAGCCTGGCTGGTAGATTTGCTGTGTCAGATGCATGGCTGGCCAGAAAGGCATGTTTACTGTTGGTCGTACTGGGTTTCTGCATTTGAAACACACTTATAATAGACGTTTCTGAGTCACAGGAACAAATGATATGAATTGCATTGATGCAAGTTCTACAAAGGCATTTGAGCATTATTGCCTGATGATATATCTGAAAACTTAATTGCACAGTGGTATAATTAAAAGCTCAAATAATTTCGGTCGACAAGAACTGAGACTTGATTAAATCTGTGCAAATGGAAGGCGGTCCTTCCACAGTGTGAAACGAGGTCATCCCATGTAACAGCGTTCAGTTTAAGACAATATGATGGGACGCCGCTTCACGTCCTTGCAGAGAGGTTTCACCTCTCGCATTAACAAGCAGCAGAAAAAGACACAACACTGGCGATTATTTCTAAAATAAAGAGAGTTCGTCAACAGGTTAATTAGGGTTAATATTCCCTTTCCACTTCACTCTGACAGTTTGTCATGATATGCACTCGAGCCAGGTAGTGTCACTGTCATCACTGAATATACCACAAGTATCTTGCGTGTCTCTTCATTTATCCCCTCTAATGCAGTCATAATACCTGAGCGGTTGGTGGCTGCATGCCCTGAATGCTCATTTTCTGCACAGTAGCCTCTGTGTACTCAAAGAGTCCGGCTCCTCTTTTTTCCTCTGGAAGTGGACTCCTTGGAGCGTAATTTGATTATTCCAAAGCAGGTGTTTTCAGCTGAATGCTGATAAGAAGAACTCTGACGGTGAAGTGAGTTACGTTCGATGTGTTTAAAGTAGAAGGCGAGGGCTTATTTTTTTTATCTAATCCAAAAAAGACTGGCAAAACGGTGCTAGAATTCCTTCAATCCAACTGAAATAATGTTACACACATATACAGATCATGGCATGAGAGTAATCTGCATGATAATAATAGATGTGTAGATTAGTTTAAAAGTCCATGAAGTGGAAACAGTCATTGGATTATGTTTGTCTTTGTCCATGTGGCTGCCAGGCGATGCAACACAGTACTCGGGATTATTGTGCCACGAGGGGATTTGAGAAGATGCAAAGTTGATGGTTTAACAACGTGCAGTGGGACTTGCTGATGTAACAATTGAATGTCTAAGTTTACAAGAAATGCAGCTCAGCGTCTCTCCAGGGCACATTTCGCCTGCTTTGTGTTTCTGATATTTCCTTTCGGGATCATCCGAATAAGCATCTGTTACTGCCGAATGGGGGCAAGGTTACATCTGTGATCCGTGTTGTTTTTCTCCAGCAAATCAGACTCTGTCAATCCTCTTTGATATCCTCTTAGATTGTTCTCCCCTAATCCCTCTCCACCACCACCACCACAAGAACGGACTTACCCTCTAATAATACTGGCTGATACACAGTGTGTGCAAACAAAAGGAATAATCTCAAGGCTGCGATTGAGCCATCAGACCCCATGTGCTCCCATGCTCGACTGAAAACAGTGTCACAGACTGTCTGCTGCATCTAAACTGCATGCACGGTGCTTGTCCTTGAGGTTGCACGTAGAATTGGCTATTAATTCCTCTAATTCCCATTGTCATGATCATGAATGGGAATGAAACGTGGATAGACATGTTTATAGTTTTGCTGCCTTATTCACAGATCAACTTGCCAAAAGCACTTGACGTGCCGTCGGATGATAATCGGTGTTGAACGCTCTCCAGCACAGAGTTGAGAAGCTGCACAGCCTTTCATATGCAGATGACTGAAAAACAACTCAGACCTACAAATGGGGTCGGCACATTGGACACGTGAACCAATCTGCTTTTGAAATGACACTTAACAGGATTCTCATTTCACACACACACACACACACACACAGACTGCCGGAGTGTTTGCGATCCACTGACTTCAACATCAACTCCTTTCGGTTTGAAATATCGTCAAGGGCACAGCTGAAGCACATTTCATCACACTTAACCAGCTGTTAGAGAGAAGTGTCTCAACTGCGTGTTTGCCTAGGGAACCACACACGCAGCACAGTCGAATAAAACACCTTCTGTTATCCGACGCTCTGTCAACAAGCTTTTTAAATGTGCATCAGCTGCACAAACCCAAGTAACACAGCGGAGTTCCTGGAGCAGTTTAAATACCAAGAAGGTGAAAACTTGAGGAGACACACTTACCTTCAGGGAGACACTTTAGAGCAGAGATGCAGCCAGTTTAATCCAAAGAATCATGAATCAAACTGTCCTGTTTTTTTGTTGTTGTTTTGTTTGTTTGACTCTCTCCTTCACTCCTCTCTTTAATTCCCTCTCTCACCCTGCTCTCCTCTTTGCTTCCTTTCTTTCATTATCCCACTCGGCTCGTGTTCAGTTTAGGAGCCCACGCCGGAGAACAGAACGGATGCGCCCGCTCGAGCTGCAGACAGACAACAGCTTGAGAGAGAATAGCTGCACGGGAATAAACGGGAGCTGTACCAAAGTGGAGAGTGTGTGTGTGTGTGTGTGTCCACACGGCTACAGAATGACGACTGAGGAAGAGAGAGAGAGAGAGCGAGCAGTGAAGTGAGAGAGTGTGTGTGTGCATCAGAGGATGAGAGTGAGAGAGGGAGTGTATGCAAAAGGAAAGAGAGAGAGAGAGAGCATGTGAGGGGGTTTGAGCGCTGCTGGGCTCGGTGGCGGGCGACAGTCGTGATTGCGTTGGCGCATGGGAGCAGCGCAACACCCCCCCACCTCCTCCCCTCCCTCCCTCCTGTCTCCCATCAGGTCCCCAGAGCACTGGGGGATCTTCATCATCAAGCAGATTAAAGGGAACTAGCAAGCAAGCAACCCCCCCCTTCCTCCATCCCATGACACACACACACACACAGTAAACCGGTGGCGTGTGCTGTGGTCACCGGGGATATTCTAATCAAAGAGACACTTCTTTTGTCCAGAGCTTCATGTGTGCTCTGCAGGAGCAAAGGTCCAACTAAAATTAGAGAACTTCTCGCTCTGGGTTGCACTCAGAAGTGAGTGAATTAATATTTATTTTGAAGATGAGTGCGGTAATGTTCTGTGGAAGGTTGGTGTTGTTGGTGTTGTTGGTGTTCGGCCATTGGAACTGGAAATGTGCCAGTCAGTTGTAAAGCTGTTTAAAGCTCCTACAATTGACTTCCTACTTAATGGTATTAACGTGCGTCTCTGTGAACGTTACTCTGCCATCAGGTTTGTTTTCAGGCTGTTTTTCTATTTTAGCTCAGAATATATTTTGATTCCACGTCATTAGCTGCTGAACAGTTAGTGTTATCATCACACTGCTTCATGCTAATACAATGCACCACTGCTTCTGCAAACTAACTCTCCATCTATGTAGATCAGGGGTCCCCAAACTTTTTTCGGTGCGGGCCACATCAACTTGCCTTTCAGTGATGGGGGGGCCGGGGTCAGTCTATAACTGAAATGATATCAGTCCCACCAGGATTTCACGGGCCTTTTTTTAAATATTTGCGGCCTAAATTCCTGATGTTGCATGAGGTTTTCAAAAAGATTGCGTTGAAAGTTGCGGTGCATTGCGATTTTGTTGCGGGAGGAAGTGAAAGTTGTGATAAATTGCGATTTGACAGTCGCGGAGAGGGCGCAGCGAGCAATAAGTCCAGGAGCCGTGAGCCACCTTCGCCCCCCGAGCCTTTCCAAGCCGACCTAGAGTCGGTCGCGGTGCACCGCCACGGAGGAAATGCTCCCACGGAGGCCAGCTAGCACCGGGGAGAGGTTCCACGAGGGGATCCTCCCGCACCGTGCGGCCGTCCCTGACCCGCCGAGTTGAATCCC
This sequence comes from Larimichthys crocea, assembly GCF_000972845.2. Lineage (NCBI taxonomy): Eukaryota > Metazoa > Chordata > Actinopteri > Sciaenidae > Larimichthys > Larimichthys crocea. Next base: position 1,264,243 of record NC_040033.1, read on the forward strand.
CCGGGCAGACTGCGCGGAAGTTGATCACAAGCAAAGTCACGTCGGAATATACCATTGTGTGAGGGGATGAAATAGTTCATAAATAAGGTAGATTTTAATTAGAATGCCAAGCTTAATCATTAAGTGTGGATATTTTATAATAGGAAAATGCAATTTTGAAAAATAGGCCATGTTTAGAGGGATTGTTTGGGTTCGTAAGTGGGCCACTCCATTGTTTAGGCGGCCGGATGTGGCCCGCTGGCCGTGTTGGAGACCCCTGTGTAGATAATGGCAAACCACAGATGGATAAATACCTTCTCCTCTAGACAAAAAAAAAAAAAAAAAAAAAAAAAAATATATATATATATATATATATATATATATTATATATATATATATATATATCTATTATATATATATCTGTGTGCCAATTTCCCTTCACTTTTGTCCTTAAAAGACGGCCACGAGGCAGGTCATTTACACGGCACATGCTGTATACTGAAGTGGCAAAGAAACCCATTTTAGTTTCAGCTCCACTTTAAATGGTCGGGTAATGGTGGGGACAGTGTGTTCGTGCATTTCCGTGTGAAACACATCCACGGTGAGTTATGCAACAAAGTTACGATATGAGTTTGTGCTTGTTGCATATTTATTTTTTTCAGGTTTTTAAAGATTGTATCTTCAGTAAAAGAAAATCCGTCAATATACGGGGCGGATGGCCACACACACCAGTCCAGAGGTCAAGATGAATTTTATGGTTAATTTAGGGTGAGTTAAGACCTCACTTATATTCATTGAATACATGAATAATTTACGGAGCTTTAAGTATTTACGTGGAATTAAGTCTAATTTACGGTCAGGTTTCGGTTGACGTTGGTAATGGGATGAAGATGAGATTAACAGATGGTAAATGAGAAGTAATTTCTAGTTAATGTAGGATTCTCTGGTGCAGCAATGCGACTGTGCGGGGGTATATGTGGCTCAGGTCGTGACATGTCTTTGCATGTGGGCTGGCTTCAGGAGTTGATATAGCACATTGGTAATGGGAATGGTTCTGGGGGTGCAGCAGGGGAATCCAGTCAGAAGATGAGGCATCAGCTGGTTCCCGCTAAAACCCTTAACCTCTCGAAGAGAAGGAGCTCATAAAGAAACCCAACAAGCCCTTCCCTTCTGTTCCCAACAGAGAGAGAATTACATCGACTGAACCTCCAAACTTTACGTGTTTCTCTGAAGTCTGGCAGTCGTCGCTGGCGGTGACCTAAATTCTCATTTTTTATGTTTTGCATGATTTAGTGTGCCCCAATGCCGCTCGTGTAACCAGATGGCGTCTTTTCTTCTCACGCACACGCATGCACATCGAGGATCAACCACCAGCTTTAACCTTTAAAATTAGACCTCGGTATTGTGGAGGAATCAAAGGTGGCACACATCAGTCTATGGAAAAGGTTATTGAGGCATTAGCATTTAGTCCTCTCGATATTTCATTTTAACTGTCTTGAAGACGGACAGGGGTTCACAGCGAAATGAAATCCCCTTCTTTGTGTTTCAGATGACACCTCTGCTTTAATTTCAGTTTTAAGACTGATGGCCGTGAAAATGCAAAACAGCAAGAACCACCTCTACAGAGGCAACACACTGAAAACTCCTTCATATACTCTGTTTTCTTCTAGCAGCAGACAGCCAAAATCAAATAGTCAGCTTAAAGTAAAAAATCAAATGTATCCAAGTCTGCGCTCCTCAGAGGCAGCAATATAAAGAGCAGCGTGGAAAAAAAAAGGAAGTCTGAATCGTGTGATAATGACCTTTTTTAAAAAATGCCATTCCCAAAAGCTGAAAGGCTGTATTTGAATATAGTTGTGCAGCTTTTTATACTACTCAGCAGTCCTGGCTGACATCCCCGCTCCCCAGATCAACCCTGTCCAGATGGCATGGCGTGGCCCTAGAGGACTCCGGTTTTTAATCCTCTTGGCACCGGCTCCGCTAAGCAAGAGGTGGAACGGATGCTGGGAGTCAGACGTCAATCAGAGCATTTCAGACTGGCCCGGCCGCCGCACGGGGACACGAGAGCGTCACCACACAAGTGTGCAGAGGGAGGGAGGGTAATGCAGTGGCAACACAAAGGATTGAGTGACATTTAATTGAAGCTTGTGCTACACTGTTACGGACCAGTCGTGTAGGTCCGCTGCTCGCGTGATGGAGGAGGGCTCCACTATGAAAACACAGAAAATATCTCAACTTACCAGACAAAAATAAAAGATTAAATATCTGTTAGTTATGTTGTTGTTCAGGAATCTGTTCACGCAGATGTAGTCTTAAAAATCTAAACAAGGAAGCAGAAGAACGGGGGGAAAAAGCCCGATAAGCACCTGATAGCATCCCCAAATCTCTTCCCACCTGACTTTTTATCTTTTGAGTCCTCGTAGTCACTGATGTGACATTTGATGTGGGAAATGTAAAGCTGTTAAAAGATCTACATGACAAAGATGAGATTGAAACTCAAAGGTTTCAAAAAGCGCAGCACGGTTAATTACAACGTCTGTGAATGGTTAATAAGCTGAGGGAGTATTTACACTGTGGAAGTATTGCAGTAATAATTCTGGTTTGTCTTATCTTTAATTGGCCACCAGTCGAGTGCAGTTCCTCATTTTTTTTTTGCCTCTTTTAAATTTTCATTGTGCAAATACAACAGCTATTGGAGTGTAAAGATGGATGCTCATCTTTAATCTTTAAACTTCATATTTACTACGACAGGTTAAAATATTTCTACTGTGCATATGTGAAAAGATGTCTGAAGCTTTTAGATGTTTCGTTTCTTTGGTGATTAATGTATTTTTCTAATGTTTAAATATTTGTTAATGTGCACTTCAGTGCACCAAGCAAGCTCATAAATTTATACAGCGGGGCAAAGAGGAGAGCGCTTTTTATGTAATAATCTTTTTTTTTTACACAAATAATAATTCCATTTCCCTCCTCTCCACTCTCCATTGTCCTCACTGGGTTGGAAAGAGGCTGGGGGTGGGTGGGTGGTGATGTGTTTGCAGGACAAAACAAGGACCCAGGTGTACTTCTTATTAGTGGCTAAGCTAATGGAATCACCAGTCTGCCTCTCTCCAGATCATGCAGCTCAAGACGAGACCAGCCAGTCCTGAGGGAGGGAGGGAGGTCTGGCCCAGAAGAAGGTGAAGCATCTGGTGCTCTGGTCTGCCGCCTCCTCTCGGACTTACTGCAATTACCAGCAGGAGAGAGACACACACACGGGGCATTATCCTGCAAGGAAACAACCGAATCTGTGGATCAGGATTTCTGGTTGTGGTGTCACTTTAGATCAAAGCGTGCCCTTTTTTTTTTTTTTAACCAGGCTTGGAAAATAAATCCTTGTAACACATCGGTGAGAATTAAATTCAACCATGTTTCATTATGATTCAGGGTTGCACATCTTCATCACACATTTTCCATTTCTTATAAAAAAATAATGATCAGTTGACTTTGTATTATTACTGCATCATGAAGCTCTTCATGCATTAAAACATTATGTTGGAAAGTCAAAGGATCTTTGTTTCCGGGAGCAGAAACAACATTTAGATTCTTAACAAGTCTGTAAGAGCTAAGGCTGCAACGCCGATAGTCCGATAATCTATCAATCTATTGATTTGCTCAAATATTCACTCATCTCGACGCTGTTTTGTGCAGGTGAAAGCTTCATTTAACAAATGTAGTTCAGCATATGAAGCATTTTCATAAACTTTCCTGCGATATAAACAATCGTTGCCCCTGTATGAAGAGTTTTTTTTTGTAACAAACAGTGATGCTGAGTTATTCCAAAATTCAAGTTCTCGTTCGAACGGGATCAAACAAACCCACAAATCATCGACTTGATTTCAGATGGAGCCCACGTTGGGCATGCGAGCGTAGACGAGACGAGTTTTAATCTGGAATTCTGTGGTGACAGATTTTCTAGCTGGAAAAAACGTCGCCGTGAATAATGCAACGTTCAAGGCACGGTTGTTGTGAATAACAATTCTTTGCGACACTCGATTCATCGATCAAGACAAAATGTGAAGAAAACGTTTCCTTTATCGCTTTTGACTGTGGGAACGAATGACGTGAACAATACAAGACCCCAACTAATAGATAATCTAATATGATCATTGCTTTTCTTTTTATGTGATTGCTCATCGCAGCCCTCGTCAGAGCGCTGCTTTGCCTTGTGGACGTAGCCGTACGTGATTCTGAGTGTCAAATCACGGCAGGAGAGTCTTTGATTAAGCCCGCTCACATAAACAGACTCTTCACAATCAAAGACACGAGGCATAACGAGGAGTGAGTTTTTAAGGAAAGCTCAAACACAGATCGTGATCTCGGTACCACCTCAGCATTGATCTGAATGGAGCGCTAATTAAAAAACGCAGTGTGTTTCGCAGAGTTGCTTGAACGGAGTGAGCCAAACAGCCTCTCCGACAATGCCCCTGCAATACAGGTTGCTATTAACAACAATCAGCGCCGAGCACTAGGATTGAGACATCTAATCAGTTTCTGGAAGCTGTAATGCCAACCTAATGAAAGAGATTAACAACGAGGGGCCGGCGCGTTTCCCTGATGATGTTTTTCTTCCTCCAGCCGCAGATAAAAGCAGGGTAATAATGCCAGAAGAATTATTCTTGACCGGGATTTAAGATATTGAACATGGAGTTCATTTCCATGGCTGGAGAAATATTGGTCAAGGGGAGGTGGAATCCACATGCAATTTGATTTCCACTCACATCAGGTTCTGTCTGCGAGTGCATGTCACAAGAATTGACCCACAAATGAAATGGGGTCACATTTTCTGCAGGTAGGAGCGAAGACTGTCTCAAAGTTTGGACGATTTGACAATTTGATCAGCAATTTCTCGCAAGTAATCAGCTCTGGCAGACACAAGCCCACTCCTTTCAGTGCCGCGGGCTTGCTGCAAAATGAGTCCATATTACTTGTCTGCTGCAAAGGCTGAGGGATGTGTTGTCAGGCAAGCATTTGGCAAAGGGTTTGGAGTGGGAGTGGGAAAGGAGGAAACGCATTAAATACTGTGGAGAGATGAAGCGGCCAGTATATGGGCTTTAGCCTGCAGAGGTGGAGGTATATTGAACGAGTGAGCGAGGACGAGCTGAACGGCCAGGAGGGCTGTGGTGCAGAGACTGCCTCAACTCGCCGCAGGCTCTGAATTGTGCACTGCAGCTACAGTATATTACCTTTTCCTGCTGTCCACCTGAATACAGCCCACAGACTCTCACTTGAACCCATTGAGAGTATTTTAGTATTTCACTCAGGCTGCATAATTGTACCTGCAGCTGCAAAAAGGATTTGATGTTGTTGCCGTATTTAAAAAAGAAGGACCAGGTTTGAATTGTGCATTAGTGTGTGGATGACACAGTTGCTTCACTGTGGTCTGTTTTTTCTGGCCACCGCAGTGTGATGGGATAAGTACTGAGGTCTGTCCTATTAATGGTAGCAAGCCAACTTGGATGTTATGATGAAAACGAGAGACGTGTAATCTCCGAGGGAAGGACGATGCCAGGGAACCGGCTTTCCGGGTTTGTCCACAGCGTGGATTTAGATCCCTTCATCCCAGCTCTCTCCCGCTGCCTTCACAGGGTTATTGTTCTCTGAATTCCCACGGTGTGGCCAATCAACAGATGTGTTTAAACAAAACGCGTCTTCCCGCCCAGTAAAGCCTATCATGCAACGGAACATTGCAAATTCCTCATGACTGCCAACGCATTGTTTGCAAATGAGGTTTACTTATAGGTGACATTGAGCTCCGTCCTTCAGCAGAAATATCACGGCACAGCATTGAGGCTGGTTTGATTTATTTATTTTGTACATATTACAGTTTTATATATTGTGAATATATTCAAATAATGAAAAATGTTCCTTGTATGGTCGTTAAGGTTGTAACTGATGGTAGAAACAACGATTTTGTGTCAATACACTGAAATCTGAAAGTCTGGGATAAAATTAAATACTGTATGATTTTTGTTTTGTTTTTGATTTTTATTCAAAGTTGTTTTGAGAAACCTCATTCAAGGATATTATAAAAAAAAAAAAATGCAACAGTCTTGTAGTGTGCAAAAAACATTTACAGTAATAAGCAGTCTTGACTTACCAACAGTAAGTAATCATACTAGATATAAATTACGGTCATAAATATATATTGTGTATTATTCCAATAATGGGATTATAGCTGATAAATTATCAGTCCAAAAAAAAGAAAATGAAGGCTCAGACTTTGGAGACTGTTTTTGTTGTGTTAGTAATGGTAATGTCGGGGTGGTCGGTAGCGTAGTGGGTTAAGCGGCCGCCCCGTGTGTGGAGGCTATAGTCCTCACTGCAGCTGGCCCCGGTTCGAATCCCGCATTGGACGACTAATTTACTGCGTGTCACTCCCCCTCTCTCTGCCCCCTGCTTCTTCTCTATCTTCAGCTGTCCTATCAATAAAGGCATAAAAGGCCAAAAAAAAATCTTTAAAAAAATAAAAAAATAGTAATTTCAGTTTGATTTGGTTAAATCAGAGCTAGAATATGAAATCTGACATCTTAGCCTTTCTTACCCTCGTGTGTGCATAAACTAAGTTATGAATTTATGAGATTATAAACATTTGCTGAAGAAAACAGTGAGGTTTTTCAACTAGACACAGTGAAAACTTAGTGAATCGGTCAGTTTGAAGGTTTTTAGGTTGAACAAACACAAAAACACATCACCTTATATATTTCCCTGTGTGACATGGTGATTGCATTCAAAGTATATGAAACTAAGTTGAATGTGTTTTTGGACACAATTTCCACAACTCATTTACAGTATATCAACATGTTAATATGACAACCTTAAATAAAGTTCATTGAAATCATGATGCCACATGACCAGCAGCTCCTTTCTGGTTATGTATTTTTATTAGTAGTTGACTATTTTGAAAGGAGGACATCGGTTGGCAAACATAAGAACCTCATGTCAAACATTAAAGAACGTAAGATATAGTCTTATTTGTAACTTCTGACTTTATTGGATCATAGCATGCAACAACTGTCTCTTACACTGCAGGACGCTATTACATAAAAATGCACATGATTCATGGCGAGCTTGGATATTTCCGAACATACAAGGTAGCTCTGCAGCGGTTTACCATCCAGAGCCTAATTTGTTACTGCAGAAGATGATTCCAGCAATTCTGTTGCAAAATTGGGTCAATAAATTGCTGTCAGTCTAATTCATTCGGCACTGAGTCATTAAAGCCAGAATGATGCTGTTGTAGCACTGCTGCATCCGCCATTCTTGGCAAGCGGGGCTCGAATTAATATTCAGCCGGGCCTGTTTGCACGCACACACACACACACAGGGATAAAGAGAGCAGGAGCCACAGATTATTTGAAAATTATGGTACTGGTACGAGCAAATGACGGGCGGCCTTCACCTTGTCCTTCGGGAACTGTTTTCCCCGTGAATAATAAAGCGCCCTGAAGTTTTGGGAATAAATACTGAGCTTCATAAACTGGAATCACCTGCTCAGCTCATAAACACATCGGACTGCACGCAGCTCGTCCTCTCGCTAACTGAATCTGCCAGATGTTTTTGTGTTTTTATACCGAGCCGTATCTCGCGGAACATAAAAACTTTGTTAACATCCCGAAACATTTCTTTTTCCCCCCAACAAATTCATCAGAAGGCGTGCGTGTGGTGCAGTTCCTGCTGTTTGGCTTAATGAGTTGTCCAATCCATTAGACATACGTTGTTTATCAGCGGTCAACATGCGTGCTTAATTAAATAACGGGATTTTCCTCCTCTGGTTTCTAAAATTTCTGCAGGGGAATCTGAAAATAAAAATGCTCTCCCCGCTCTGGTTCTGACATGAACTGTGTCTCAACATCTTCTCTTAACGACATTCATCTCGGAAGATGCTCTCTGCTGGGAACACTCTATTTTTATAAAGTAACTCTTTTTAATTCTCAAACAATCTGTTTGCCACTACACCACCCCCATTGCTTTCTGTAATCTCCACCAGGGGCTACTGAGACTTGCTGTCGCCTCTGAATGTGTAAGCTAATAGTGGAATATCATTTGATATGGTCCTTGGCTGTGAACATAATTTATAGTGCGTCTTTCACTTGTGTATCATGGTAAGAAGGAAAACAAGCTTTGGGTATTCAGTGGAATCAGGCTCTTTGAGGAAATGCGGCGTGTGATCTTCTACATGTGAGAGCATTTTCAATGTTCAACTTTTTGGATGTCGTGCATTTTATGTGTTTTTGTGAGGGGGAAAGGAATCACAGGCGTTCTTCACTATCATCAGCATGGGGAAAAATAATGCTGTTCTTGTTTGAGTGATTTTAATCTGCATGTTTTCCAGTTTAAATCCAGAAAACAACAACATGCACACAGTACTTTTGAAGATTGCTTCTGTGAATATTCGCAGCCTCTCCTGGTGGCTCATGTGGCAATACACAGCTCCTTAATGTGGGTTTTAAAGAATGGTTGTCACTGTACAGTATTTCAACACAGACTTTCTTCTGTGACCTATCATGAAGCGGTCCAGCCCTGCCCCCGGTAAGGGGTCTGGTCATTATTGCTCTTAGCTTACAGTGCTGGGATCATTATCAAATGGTTTCTTTCAACAGGCACTAAAAGAAGAAGTAGCGTTGGCAGCCTCAGGCCTCAAGCTGTTCACCCTTACGCTTCGCTAATTGCTCTCTGTCAGGAAGGCCAGAATGTGTCAGTGCAACAGTGTTCAAGGCTCAGGCAGGAAGTGTTGAGAAGAAGTGGAATGCATGAAGAACCGAGAAAACGAGTGAAAAGATGGAATATTAATGAGCAAAGTGTTTGTGAACAACAACACTTGTTTGTTTCTTCTACTTTTTTTACAAACAGTGCTAAATATGACCCTAATTTATTCATGATTTGGGCTTTTTAAATGTCAGAAGAAAGTGAAAGAAAATCCATATTCATACATCCTAAAAGAGACCTGTTCAAACTGTAGGCTAATACAAGTCTCAAAGCACACACACGAAGCATCATGCTGGGTAATTATGTTTGTTCCAGCGTAGGAAAGAAATGTTCCCCGTGCTTTCGTCTGAGCACTTTACTTCTTCTGTAATCCACTCTGATCTGAACACTCGAGGTAACTTCCAGTGACTTTTACAAAGCTTGTAGCTATTTCCCCTTCGCTTGATTGTGTTGTTCCTCTTACCAGAACAAATCCACTCACAGTTAATTCCTGCGGTGCTTCTAAGTGGAAGCTGCAAAAACTTCGCAATCTACTCCTTCTTCAGGCAGAACAGATGGAGCGAGTAATCGATATACATGTGCCACAATCTTAAAAATAAATAAAACTAGGGTTGTTTTGATATCGATGCCAGTATGAAGAGTGAAATGCTGCTGAAGTTTGGCAAGAGTGCGAGTTTATGTCCGATAGAACAGAATGTGTAGGCTCCAAAGAAAACCTAGTGCAGTTGAGGACCGTTGCAGTTTTTTCCACCAAATGACTGTAACTAGGTTACATGTTAAATTAGCTTTAAATTCAACTGTAATTTCCCGTGTGCCACTTTTAACAGAGCTGTAGCCCAAACAGAAGGAAGCAGCCTCAAAGAATGTTTAGACACGATCCATAATAAACTCAAGTCAATTAGATGTTTATTTATATAGCGCCCAATTATAGCAAAAGTTATCTCATGACACTTTCCATACAGAGCAGGCCTAGACCGTGCTCTTTATAATATCGGCCCAACGTTTCCACCATGAGCAAACACTCGTGGCGAGAAAAAAGCGACATCACAATACAGTAGATTCAGAACATACGACTACTGAATCTTTAAACAGGTTTTATTCTTTCAACACAGACTTTCAGACGTTTATGTTCTTCAGTTACACCTCGGGCAGTCCACTGAAGGCCACACATCATTTCCTGTAAACAGTATGGCAGAGCTTGCCTTCTCCCCTTCTTTATTACCGCCTGTCTGAGGTGGCGCCCGGCTAAGAAGGTGAGAAAAAATAGAAGATCGTAGGTGCTGGAATGCAGAAACCGGGTCGTGGGGTGACTCGGGTGTGTATTGCTTCAAGTCCTTCACCATTTCTGCTCTTTGATCACGTCCTCCTTCTATAGTGGGTCGGTAAGAAATGCACTGCACCTCTCTTTTGTAGCGGAGGAAGGCTTTTTTGTGCCGTTTTTGACAGTTTCCGCTCTTTATTACATCGATGCCTTCTTGGTGTTCGGCCCGCTCGTGGATGAAGGTGATGAAAAGGAAAACAGTCCTCGAAGAGAAGAGGAGACCTCCATTCAATTTTAAATAACAAAATCACATCATCTATTATTGATGCTCAAAATGTCCAGCTTGGGATATCAAATGCACTTTTGAAGTCTGGAAGGGTGTATCTTTTCACCTTGTTTGAAGCTGGTCTCAACAATATGAAAGGTGGTGGGTGTATACAGACGGAGAATATAAAGATGAGTGTGTGTTCACTTATTTATCTGTTTCATGCATTTACTCTTTTAGGGCTCAGTTCACAGGAAGTGCAGGACAGGACATCTGAGCCTTTTGGGTAGGGATATTTCATAAACCGCAATAAATGTCGTGTGCCCGCGGTAACTTCTCCTCTTTGAAGACAATTCAGGGAGTTACGCATCACCTTTTCCATCGTATTAAAATGAGATTGGCAGCTGGTTTCAAGTTTATATTACTGGAGAAGCTATGACTCAAGTGACTCAAACTTTTTGAAACATTTCCCACGATGCAAAGATACTGCAATCTTCCAGTGTGTGTGTGTGTGTGTGTGTGTGTGTGTGTGTGTTTACAGATTGAAAGTTGTTCTTCAGTTCCAAACATCCAAAGGCCTTGAGATGTCCTTATTGTTTTATTAGCATTCTCCTGACCTTTGTCAGGAGAGGAAATATATATATTCCCTAACCTTTTCCTGCATGGTCTTGTCACTGAGCCCTATTCCCAACGAATCAATACCAAAGGCCGTAGTTGTATCCTGCTGCAAAACTTGATTTTTCCAGTTGATGATTTGAAATGATTACTATTACTAATAACACCTCTTCTAATGTCATTTAAGTCTGACATGACTCGAAACCGTGGTGTGAGGTAAATACTACGGATGCCCAGATCAATCGTCCGCTGATCACTATCGGTTAAGTAACCGGTATTTGACTTGTTTACTAGCGGATCTAATACGCTGATGGGCTACATACAGCCAATGAAAACAGGGATTTAGTCATCTTGTATCATGTCTAAGTATAATAACACGTCGGGTATGGGATTAATCTGAAGATGCTCCGGTTCAAGTTGAGACTAAATGTTTCTATGGATGAAGCCATGACGAACGGACCCGGTAAGTCTTGTTTTCAGCCTTGGAGTTTTGGTTATCCCTGTTAGATAGTACGGAGGCATGATGAAGAAAACAATCGAAATGGGTGTCAAAAAAAGGGATCAGGCCTTTCCTAGTAAATGCAGAGGTGAGGACACTGGTCTTCTCTCACTGCTGTAGATGAGCTGGTTCTGTTTTCCTCCTGTTATGAATAATTGAGCTTGTAGAGAGAGGAGATATTTGCAGGACAAATGTGGCATTTCGTTGTTAGATCACACGGTAACTAATGTAAAATTGTTGTATTCAGGCCAGCGATGGTTTTCGTGAATTTTTATTGTCTCACCATGGAATTCACAAACCGCAGAGGTCGTTGATAGTTCATTACTTACCTGAGGTCCTCACATAATGAAGGTCTCGTGAGAACACAGGGCTCAAGGCTTCTGTTGATGATGTATTTCTCTGGTATTCTTAGGCACGCATTCATACATACTCGCACATTGAAAATACAAAACATTTTCACAGCGGGGGTCCCTTTTTAATGTCCCATCCCTACCATTAAAATAAAAAAAGCAGACATGAGGAATATGTGCAAAAGATTTTGAATTTTAAGTTGCCTTGCAGTACAGAAGAGATCACCTGAATCAGGCGACATAGATTTAGCTTGAGACTCGTCAAAGGGAAAACAGAACCGTTTGCTGTCGAACTGTCGAAGAGTAAAAACATTCAAGGAGTGTAATAATTGGTTTAGCCTGTATGAAAACTGTAAGCAAGACTTGGAAGTCGGGGGTCCCCTGTGTTTTGCTATATGCATGCACAAACGGTGTTGACATATCAAATGAATTTCCACACAAAGATGAATGAATTCTTAGAAATGTGAAAGTTTAGGAAACTTAGACATGCCACCCACCATGCGGTATGTTGCTGGTGTATCGACAGTCACTAACAACAAAGTTCTCTTATTTGAAATCCAAATTTACTGAAATGGTTGCTTAAGAGTTTCCAAAGTAGGCATTTACTTACACTTTGCACTGTCTCTGGCGATAAATCCCAATAGCAGTCACTATTACTCATGCTGGAATAGGTCTGTGTTCTCCACTGTAGAGGGATTGAATCGACTCTGCTTTCAGGTCGGACCAGCAATGCGGAAATGAAAGAAAAGCGGAAAAAGTTGCAAATTAAACTCTGTGCTTCCTCCTGACGGGTTTCTTTCAAGAGGAGCTGTCGGGGCTTGACTGGAGAACAGAACTCACACAAGGAACAGATAATTAAATAATGGAGGCCCACGTCTCGCAAATTCCACAGTATGGATTAAGGATTTCTCAGCAGTTTCACCTTTCCCACTGTGCCACACAATCAATATTTGATCAAGTTCCCAGTCATCAGAGCCCTATGCATCCCTGTTTTAACTTTTAATTCCCTCCCCAGAAGTGTAATTCCCTTAAACAGAGATGGCAGGCTTTGCCAATATTTGATTTTCTAAATGTGTAACCACAATCAGTGCCCTTTGAACTGTATAATTTCAGGCATGAGCAGCTTCCGTGCACCTTGAATTGACCAAAGAGGGTGGTCTATGAATGCATTTGAGGCATCTGCCCACTCATCTGGCATATGAAAAGAGAAAGTTGATCAGAGGCATTGCTTGAAAATCTAAGGATGGGAATTGTCTGATCCTTCGGAAGGGTTTGCCTCCAAGCTTATCGGCTGTTTGTAATGATGCCGGCACAACAAAGGTGTCTACTACAACATGGAATTGGAGCGGACAAAGACGTGTGGACAATGAGAACCTGATCATTTCAAATCAGATTGGAAACACCATATGCCGAAATATCTTTCCACGAAACACGGGCTTAAATTCCAGAGACGCCACACTGTAAGCATGAGTGGCATCGCTCCCCCACCAAGCAGCCTATCTGCTGTGTACCATGTGTAAATATCATTTGCGTCATTAGTTTGGGAAGGCTTTTATTTGTCTGAGAAAACCTAAATGGAAATGAATTATGACGGACAGATTGTTGCTACAACTCCCAGGCTTCGAAATGAAACGGCAGTTAAACACAGCACATGCCTCAACACTGCGTGGGCGTACTTTCTTTTCACACGGAAAACTGATCAGTGAGCGGTATTGATAATGGCATTTTATCTCTTATCAACGTCCATCTGTATTGAAATTACATTGGGGTTATTCGGGAAACCGTGTCAAGTAAACGCATGCAAAACCGCAGCAATAAGATGCATTGTCCATGCAAGCTGAAGATTTTATTACGGGATAGATATAATCATATTGAGAATGGTAAACGTGAAATTTAGGCTCGTGACACACTTGACAGATGGGCATCCTATTTTTTATTTAATGTGAGTATTCACACAAGCTAAGTGTGAATGTTAAAGTGATTTAGAGTTATTTCCGTAGACAAGATGGTTAATGTCTGGGGGGAAGAAAGTTTCTGCAGTCGTGATGAACTGGAACTAATTCAATTAATTATTATTTTTTTATTTTTTTAAAATCCTATTTTATGGGAGGAAAAGCAGCTGGAGAAAAACCACAGAGGACTGGTGAAAGCATTCTATTCCCTTTTTAGACAAGCGCTCTCATGACGTGTGGACTGGGCAATAATTAAAATCGTATTTGCATAATGTTCCTCAAAAACTTTATGGACAGCAGATTTAATTAAACTACCATACTCGCACACCGTGAACTTGCGTCCGCTCAAAAATATGCTTTTTTTTCCTTTCAAAGCGATGCCAATTATACAGTTTGAAAGCATTCACCACGTCTTCCTTAATTTCTCAACATACAGCCCCATATCGCTCTAATGGGCCCGTGAAGTATCAGTGGCGCTTTTAAGTTTTGAACTCGTAAGCAGGACAATTAGAAACCTCTGCGGTAAATATCAAGCGGACAAAAAATGGGATTATCTACTTTAAAATGTTCTCCCTGATCCCTTGACTGGACTTCAAAGTGGAAGTGTTTGAGAAAGATGGAGAGCATCGTTTCCAAGAAAGTTTGACTCTCATGGAAACTACACCGTGATCACAGTTGGACAAAATGACGGCTGCAAGATCACAATGGAAGGTTTGCACTGGATTTTTTACCGTTTGTGACTTTGGAAACCAAAAGTTGACAGACAACTTGTGTTGTCCTGTCTGTGCAACAGTTCATTTACTTCACAACATCGTAAAAATAGAGCCCCCTAAACGTTTCACTCTGGACCTTTTTAAGTGTTGGTGCAATTAGGAAAGTCTACTTAAACGTTAAATGTATTCAGTGCAGAAAAGATGCCCCCTGTGACGACTCTACTGTTTTATATTGCATCATTATTTTAGTATTACTCATGCATAAAAGCAGAGTTTTTGTTATTGTTGCCAGGCCACCACAGTCAAAGTAATTAATGGAAAACGCTGCACTGTGCTCTGTTTTTTCCACTTTGGCTTCCTTCCTCTTGAGGTATGAGACAAGCATGTTAGTAATGTGATAGTTTTTGGCGCCTGAACAGTTTTTAGAGGGCACTGGTGCTACACAGCTAACGATCGCTTCATCCTTGGCCAAGCACGAATCCAAAGGTTGTGATTTGACTTGGTGCTTTTTCATTTCTTAGTGTTTCATGCCTTTCGTGCTCTTTCCAATGAGCCTTTTGTCGGTCCTTTAATAACAGATCAAATAATCTTGAGTGCTTTGCTGATTTCTCCTAAAAATTGAAAAATAATCAGCTTGATGCCTTTGGAAGCTGCAGACAAAACACAAGACTAACCAGGAAGGCAACATCGTTAGACTTTTGGCCTTTCAGGTCATCCTGAGAGGACGTGATTTTAAATTGTTGGTAAGAAACTAAGCAGCGACCTTTGCAGCAGGCGCCGTCTAACAGAGTTTTTGCATTTTTCTATCGACAGTCTGGACTAGAGCTGCAACTAACGATTACTTTCATCATCGATTAATCTGCTAATTATTTTCCAGATTCATCAAATGATCGTCTCGCGTATAAAAAGTCAGATGCGACGTCTTGAAATGTCTTGTTCTGTCAGTCCAGTTAAATATGACATAAAAGACATTGAAAATATTACAATAATGAAAATATTACATTGACCGATCAGTGATCTAAACTGTTGGCTGACTATTTGTCTTATTTTGAAACACAGTTTCATACAATTAATTCATACATCTAACCTTAGGTGTAATTAACGCCAAAACGTGTTGTAGTTAGACATTCAGAGAGACACCAGCCTGTGAGAAAAGTACTCCTCGCTGCAGGTAATCAACAGTTGGATGTGTTTTTGGACACCTTGTTGGGAAAGGTGTTTCCTGCAAAAGTTCAAGACAGTTAAGCGTGGAAGCTAAAATGACCTTTAAACAGTGTGAAGCAGCGCTGTTCTTTCGGACTGCTGCTCGACTCTCCACCTTTTTTGTTGCTTTGTTATTCTGGTAAAAACCTTCACGTATTGTTGCCTTCATTCTCCACGTGTCCTGTCTCCTAAAGGCTGATTCCCGTCTCTCAACACTCACTTCACACTAATTGCAATCAGTCGTTTTGTTGCTGTTGGTGTCAGTGCAGAATCACGAGACTTTAAATGTGGTTTGTTCTTTTCTCCCTCGCCTGGAGGTTTGTAGCCTAATCTTTTCAATCCAACAAAATGTTTTAAATTCAATTAGAAATCCTTAATCCAGACACATGCCGCTCTTTAGTCTTGCTGGATTATATGTATATTACTTTAGAATCAGTATTTTGTGCCGCATGACGAAGGTATCCTGGAAAGATGCTTCATAGATACTTAATTATACATTTTTCTCATCAAATTTTATTCTCAATCACAATGTTGGCTTCCTACAATGATGGAAATCAAATAATCCAGGTCACAACAAACCCAAATCACTTATTTAATCCATGTCCAATGTCAACAGCTTTTACCAAAACATCCAAATGCAGTCCCCCAGGCATTTCTTCATGCTGGCAAAAAAGAAAGAGCCTAAGGAAGGTGCAGCATTGAGACATAACTTAGCTCTATGTGGAGCAAGAGACGTGTTATTCCCTCTGAGACCTCTTCAACAGGGACACTTTCATTTCATACCTATAGTGTTTGCTCAGGAGAAAATAGTATTGACTCAGTCCCAGCGGATAGTAAAAAAAAAAAAAAGTCTTCTAATATTGATATCATCAATTTTCAGAATTGTTCCATTACTGGTATCCAGGATGGTAAATCAGCTGTGGTAAGCAAACATTATTGACATGTTTTTTATTGCAAATATGCTTATCATGCATATTAGTCAATAAATAAATTATGAATGCAGTTTGTTGTTTTTATGCTGTGTAAGAAAGAAAATAAGATTTTTTTATTTCCCTCAAAGGCCGCTGTGGAAAAGCCACGATTGATTTAAATATTATGTATATTTACACTCTAAGTGTTATCACATGTGACCTTCTCGAAACTCTGCTGAGCTATTTTCACATCCGTTTTTGGTTTAATCTATCTTTTCAGGTCGTTTCGGTACAGTACAGGCCACAGTGAAAGAGCTGAAGGTTAACATTATTTTAATATGTGCTCAGTTTAGTCCGAGGTCCAAGGAGAAGTGACTGCTTTCAGTGCATTAACAGTCATCCTAATGCAGTCGTAAAAAACCTCACATTCTAGGGGTCATTTACTCTTACTGCTTTTCTTTTCTCGCCCTGTATGAACCGCAGAATTCAGGTCTCTTGAAAGAGGACAAAGATTCCCGTTCTCAGGTGTCTCCGTGCTATTGTTCACCTGCCAAAGGTAACCAGACTTCAAGGAGCAAACAATCCAGAGTCGGGATAAACATGCTTGCTCCAAAAATGCCTTAAAATTATAAAACAAAATCAATTCTGAGTGTATATTACTGACTCCCATACAAGCCCCACTATAGCCCCGAATCGAGTGTGTCTGTGAATAATGAACTCTGTATAGCAGCTTGGGCAACCGATGAAAGCCGCATTTAATCAATTATCAAATAATGAAACAGTTTTTCGGCGAAGAGACGAATCTTTTAAAGATAGATCACTGCTTTGAGATGAAGTCTAAATGCTCAGGACCCGTATGCATTTAAAAGTAGGTCAGACAACATTCACCTGGAATATTTAGGGACGCTACTTTTTTATGTTTTTCTTAGTGTCCCGCTTTGTCACTCCTGTGCCGTTTTGCAGCACAAGAGTCACTGCAAGTGTTGTCAAAGGAATTAAAAAAGTCTCTCATGGTTTTTTCCAAATTATATGAAAGGGAAATTATAGTGGTGGCTGATGGCAAAAGCTGCTAGCTGTTTTCTCAAATGCCTGAGGTAAATTTAATTTGAATTTCTAATCGTTTAAAAGTGCCTCTTCATTCAGATGGAGTGAAAATAAGCTGGGCAAGAACTTTTCCACACAGCTGGTTGCTTCATAGGGTTTATTCTTGACATTAAATGCATAATGTCTGACCACAACTAGTCATTTAGTGAGTAATAGCCTGCATCATAGACACAGGTATACGTTTTCATTGTAGAAATGTTGCCTCAGGAGGCCCATTTATTGAAATCTTCATGCATCCAGGCCACCAAGTACTCACCATGCAACCTGTTCCTGTTTTACCCGACCTGAAGTTTAAAATCTATTCAAAGATAGATTTATATTTTCGTGTGAGTTGCACCTCAGCGCCCTGACGAGGGCGGAGGAATCACACCCACAGATCAAACCTGTGTCGTGTAAGATCACACTTCACAAGCACAGTTCAAGTTCACACATTAAGGAGCAGGAACTCTGCGGTCGAGTGCTCCCCGCTCTTTACCCTCCGTTAATGATTCAATGTGATCGCTTAAAGCACATGGAGTCACTGCTTTCCACTGTTCTCTATGCACCCTCTCTCTTTTTTCAGCGATGCACTTCACTGAAACTTCAGTTCTGCTCGGTATTCCTTGCCCCGCCTCGAGGGTTTTTCAGATAAACAGTAATGTATGTCTCCGTCTTTTTTTAAGGTGGTGGCGTGGTCACGTCACAGAGACTGACTCAAGTTTCAGAACGGTGTTGCACAGAAACATTTTTTTTGTACTATAATAGGAAAAACATTAATATGGCTGCGATATATAACTTATGTTTTCACCTCACAGTGATTTCCTTCCCTTGATAATTCATAAAACATACACCCGAGGCTGATGAGAAGCTAAAATGTTCAGTAAATAACCCATTTTTTTAATTAAATGTTGACGTGTCACTCTTGAATACAAGTCAGCAGGGAGCGAGCCCCTGATTGGACCTCTAAGTATTTTATTAAAATAATAAACCTCCAGGGACAAACCTGTTCTGAAGTCTTTCAGGTTTTAATTATGTATGCACTCTAACGAGACCCTGTGATTAAGTTTATGGTAAGGTTCTGCTACCTTAGGTCAAGGACTGGTCCAACCGTACACAAATGTCCTTATTATTCATATCGGAAAAGTAGGACAAAGTGGAGCTGGTATCAATAATTGAAACATTTAAAAACTCATAATTTGACGTATTGTTTTCAGCCGTTGCGTGTGTTCCAAAGAAATAAAGGCTTGTACAAAGAAACATTGCTACAGTTGCAGAGATAAAGGGTTTGTCCTGTTGCAGTTCTATACAGTAGACTTCTCTGCTGGAGATCTAATTTCAGTAATTAGAGCTATAAAGGAAGTGGAATCTCATCACAGTTTGAAGATCAGATCAGACACATCTGAGGCTGCTTTAGATCTTCTATTGAGCTTCTTTAGACAAAGAGAGTCGGGTAATTAAGTCTGGGAACCCCAATGGCTTTGGCTGATTCACTGTTATTAGCTACCCCTGCAAGAGGCCGACGTCTGGAATGATAAGTCTGCCCTGATTATTTAGCCATATTTCAAACCTTCAGAAAGAAAATTAACCAGAGGGCAGCACGCGTCATAATGCATCAGCTTTTATTTGCATTATTAGTCGCGCCCGGTGGCTCAGCAGTATTTCATGGCATCCTTGCATACATTGTACAGTAAAGGCTGCTAGATCAATAACCACAGGATGCAAAGGGTGTGTGATTTGTATGTATTGTGAATGCTACCATATTTAAGAGATGAGAAAGGGGGATTTATTTCAAAGTCGAGTTGCCAGAGAATCCTTTCTGCATCCTAATAGCGGAATGACTCGCTCCGGCTTTCCGAGCACAGCTCTTTCTCCTCTCATCCCCCTGCAAATATATTACTGCAGCACGTTCAAGTTTTCAGACATTCATAATTGAGTAGCATATGATGAATAGCACGGGGGGGTGTTCCATTTTAGGCTGACTGGAAAACAGTGGCAGGATCTGCATTGAGCCAATGCCTTTCTTCCGAGCTATCAAGCTCCATATATCTCAATACAGAAGACAATTCGCCACCGTCTCTGCTTGAGAGGGAACACGAATTCATAGTAACAGAGCTTTTACCATTTGTACTTTAGTGTCACATGGATGCTGAATAATTTCTGATATGACTTGGCCACTTATTTGTTTGTGTGAATACAATGTTTTCTTATTTTGGGGATTAAGTAAATAAGATTTAATTACAATAGTTATGCAGTTGTGAATAATAACTAAAATATCTAGTCGAGATGCGTCTCGTTTCTGACCTGGGCCTTTTTAAATCCAAGCTAAAAACCCACTTATTTAGAATGGCTTTTAACACCCAGTAGTATGATGACACTTTTATCATTTCTTATTCGATTTTGTTGCATTTTATTGTTTTTATTTTGTTTGTTTTTTACCTATTGTTCTCGTTATTTATTATCTACTGTAAAGCACTTTGGTACACCGAAAGGACTGTTGTAATAAAGTACATTTACATTTACATTTAGGATGCGATTTAACCAAGCTGCAATCTCAGTCGCTGTGATGTGAAGCCAATGGGGAGGTGCCACAAACTGCAGTTCCTCTAACGTCCACTTGAGGCTGGCTCCAGAAGTGAGTCAGCCTCTATAAGTCCCCATGTTCAAATGCTTCACAGCAGAAATAAACATGTTTACAGCCTGGTACAATAATTAGTTTTGGTTTTTATACCTACACTTGACAAACATTGTGTAATCAGTACTCTATGTAAGAGGATAGGTTAGATCCATCTGCTTTAACCAGCAGCCACGATTTAACTGAGCCAAGACCTTTGACACCTTTTGACTGTGACATTTTTCCAAAGGTGTGTTAATTAAAGTGTTATGTAAGTGTTTTTTTTTCCATTATCCACAACAAGGGGTGCTTACATGGACCCGTTTCATCTCCCATTCCGGCATCCTCAAGATTGACATGTTGGCAAATAACTGTAATTTGTATTCACGCACCAGAGGAGCACGAGTAATGTCTTTGAAACAACAAAACTGATGTTTAGGGAATTGCATCAGTCACATTTTAGCTGTGAGCGATGAATTATTAGCCAATATTTTGATGATTCAAACTTGGTATTTACACAGTGTCAGTTTTTAAAAGCGGGGCACCTTTCAGGTGTTCCATGAGCAATATCCAATGAAAGTGTTTTCCTTGAAATTTCAAGCTTTTAACCGCCTTAGGATATGAAACATGAAAATACTGATACTACGCTCCCAAGAAACCTGCAATTTGTCCACACTCGTGACATTTGCTCAGGTAATGAGAAAAATAGCATATCTTGTTTTTCTTTTTTTTCTTTTAAAGCACTCGAGGCCAAAAATTCAAAGTGTTACGTGCACAATTCTGACACCCAGGTATTTAGTATGGCCAATTTATAGCAAACTATTGATTTATCATCAGTCTTGCAGCTCTTGCCTTGGGTGAGCCATAATAGCCCTATTGATGCATCCCCCTCGATCCACCAGAGATTAAATGAGAGGCTATTTTATATGGTTTTGTTCCTCGTGCTCATAAAGTCTTCTTATGCCCTGTCAGGTGACAGTTTAGTCTTTTGAACACGAGTGCCTCTAAAGTTTAACCAGGGATTTATTGGCGAGTGATCATAAGATGGACGCATAAATAAAAGCATTGACGGATACATCACCCACCCCAAGGTCAAACACAATCCACCACTTCTCAGCACAAGTGTTTATTAGGGAGGGCACTCACTTGATTAAAAAATGATTTAGGTTTGGATCCGAGAGGAGAGACATTTAGCCCGGTTCATTATTTCTATACAACATAATGGGAGGTATTAAAACATTAAGGTCCTATAGGAGGTGAATGCATTTGTTATGACTTGCTTGCGTTGCTGTGGTGACATGAATTAACTTCATAGCTTGAATCCTCATGCTGAAGTTTGCATTGATTACATAAATCTCTTCAGGGGGTCGGCGTCTTGAAAAACACGGCATGTCAAAGTACACTTTTCTGCGTGTGGATGAATATTCCACAACAAGATGAGACGTTTCATACAGATGTCTACTGAAGTGGAGAGAGGTGTTTGTGAGACGTAGGCATGCCATCTTTCATTTATCTCCAACACGTCGACAAGTCAACAAATATCTTTTTTAAAATTAAATCAACAGAAGCCTTTTCTGTCAGCGCACTGACGCTTGATAGACGAACGAGTTTAAAGTTTCTGGAGGTCCAAGAACGGAGTTTATAATTTCGAGCATGTGGTTTGTTCAACAAGGCCTCCTTAAACGCAGAAGGATTTCACAGTGGAAGACGAGAGAAAGAAACGCTGAGGGTGCTTTGATGATCGCTAGTTGGAAATCCATTACTTTAGCTCGCTGGAGACGAGAAGATCCAGCAGTGTAAATGAACATCAAAGGTACATCAGCTAATGGGGAAAGGTCTACTAACCCCATCCCCACAGAAAGTTAAAATTACTGTACCGATAACTATTAATTATTCTACAAGAGTCAGGAACAAGGCTGGAAGCTGATGTTAAAATTCAGCAAATTTAATGTTTCTATTCTTTTGAATAATTCAGCTTTGGCCTGTTTTTTAAAATTATCTTTCCAGGAAACCGAGCACATACTTTGGCATTGGATGTAGATAATATGTAGTTTAGAAATACACGTGGAGCAGATACATCACCAAGGAATTAAAAAATTAGGATAGTCTCCTTGTCTTTTAGGATCCAATATGTGAGCACATATTTAAGCATATATTACAATTTGATTATCATAACGAGGCCGTGGATACTTGGTGCATAGTGCTAATTTAATGAAACCTTTCCAAGTTTCTTTGCAATATTCAAGATATTAGCTCTGAGGGAAATGTAAATGATAAAAGCATTAACATAGCTCATTTTATGGTATTTCTCTGTGACAGTGCCGTAACAGGATCACATTTCCAGATAAGATTATCAGCGTGAAGCAGTCGATGTACCGACATGTTGCTGCTTTATTTTCTACTTGTTCCGGTGGGGGGAACAAAAACAAAATCCAAACTATCCCTTTAAGGGTTTCGACTCTTCAGTTTGTGTTCGGAGAATTTCTGTTTTGCCTCCACTTGCACCTGCAGCTATGTCTTTTTTAAATCATCACAATGATTCGGTTGGAACACAGCGTGTTGCTCAAGGACACAGAATATCGAAAGCAGAGATTTTTTCACACTGACAAAAAATAAAAATAAAAAAGCCATTTGTTGACTTTACAATTTCCTCTTCCTTCCAATTAAAGAGTTTGCTTTTTTTCTTTCTTAGTCAACAAAAGCTGAGAACATATTCTGATACAACTGCAGCACATTCGAGGGCAGAGGGTGTATTTGGTGTCGAGAAAACATGAGCAGAGTTTTACATTTTGGTTTTTCTGAGACTTTCAATGGAACAATACACGTTCATGCTGCTGTTTCAGAAGTATATCCCAAAAATGCACAAGAAGTCATTCATGTTCAGTATAAAAGAAGATAATCTCGAGTGATTTCATTTTTTTTTCTCTTTTACTAGCAGCAGCAGCAGCAATCCATGATGAGGCAATTTTCTTCTTGTGCAATCACCATCCGAGCTAATCAAGACACATGAGCCGCGGCATCCTTTTGGAATTCCCCTTTTCTTTCCATTTCAGGGCTGTGATTGGTTCAGTAAACGTGATGATGGATACATTTCCCACAAGACAAGACCTTTAATTAACTGTCTTTTGTCATTAACGGGAGCAGCCAAAAAAAATGAGGACAACCCGAAACTATAGCCTGCATTAGCCGCTCCAATGAAACACCCGTACAATAGTGAATGTAAAAACAAAATGAGAGCCGAGCGTGCTGATGTCATGCATATTAGACCATCCAGCACCATCCTGTCCTCTCTTTTCACTCAGAACTAATGAGTTACCCTTGGAAGTAATTGTCATATCAGTCTCATTAACACTGAGGCTATTTCTTTCAAGTGCTTTTGCCCTCTGAACTGTTTTGGTGTTCTAGCACCGCTGGGGCGGAACATATTATTTTAATAACAATATTAGTGTTAACCTGCGAGATGCTAATTTGCTTTATATTTGAAATGTTATTGGTGCTGCAGTAAATATGCCTCAACTGGTCCGAGAGCACAAAGAGAAGCCTCGATTTAAATTCCATCTGAGCCATTACCTAAGCACAGTGTTATTCCACCAAACACAAGATCACCTGCGGTTCCAACACAGCACACCTTGGCTACAGTCTCCACCACTACAACAGCCATGTCACACCCCTTTAAATTGCTAATGAAGGCAAACAGGAGAGAGGGAGAGGGGGGGTGTGGGCGAAAAGGATGAAATCATGTTCCGGTTGTTACGTGTCAGCGTGAGCATCTTCCCGGGTCTGACAGATCGGCCAATTAACCTTATTTACCGCGTCTCCCCTCATCCTCTAACGAGCTCCACTGGGCTTCTCTCTAATAACGAGCTGCTGAGATTGGGGACCATCGGTGTGTTGGTTCCAATTGTGTTCGCCCTGCAATTATTAAGGTGACAACATAGCAGCTCGTGTACTCCTGTGCTGCACCGAGCACGAATGTTCATGCCGCTGGTTATGTTTTTTTTTTCGTGATTGCTAAGCCTCATATGGAGTAGCTTAGACTTCAATTAGTGCAGTATTTATTTGCTCTATTGTCAAATGATTTCGGTTCACAGGGACTATATTAATACAGATATAATGGGATTGTCTGACCTATACAAATAAAACGTAATGGGAGGTTTTACATGGTGTTTACAAGCTTAAATAAGCAAGTGGGGAAACTGCTATTCAGCCTCCTGTTTAATTGGCACCGATGTTGCATTGAATTGCAAAGGGGACAGATACCAAGGTACAATGTTTGTTAGATGGTCAATACAATAAGAACCAACTATTAAACTAATTAAAAAATAATTCTTAACTACAGCCTTCTGCTGTATTAGCCAATATAATGTAGTA
The DNA here is from genome assembly GCF_000972845.2 of Larimichthys crocea. Classification (NCBI taxonomy): domain Eukaryota; kingdom Metazoa; phylum Chordata; class Actinopteri; family Sciaenidae; genus Larimichthys; species Larimichthys crocea. Next base: position 1,288,804 of record NC_040033.1, read on the forward strand.
ACGCCAGTAAAACTTATCTCTGGATGTTTTTGTGTGATAAATATGTTGAGACACCAATGTAGATTTCACTCATAGAGTTTCCCGTTGACACAGCAAGTCAAAAGCATGCTGCATTTCAATTACCAATTTAAATGCACAGAGTTGTGTCAAGTCGTGCCCCAGATGGACCGTCTCTGCAGCCGGGTTGCACTTTGACCTCGACTTCCTCCCAAGCAGATTGCGGTGACGTCAGACGAGCTTGTTTGGATTGAAAAAGCTGCACGTCTGTGTCTGTTTGACCCAGGATAGGGTGAACCGGATTCACACGAAATCCGCCAACGTGGCACATTCCAGCAGGGTTATATGGGAGCTGTGGCATATGTGTGTATTTGTGCTTTAGAAAATAGCGTTTTATTTCTCTGACTCTCTGTTAGGACGCACCTTCAAATGAGACGGACATGAGACTGACATGCTGAAGCTCAAAAGCAACATCAAGGCTGAAGCCAACTGAAAGTTTAGACTAGAAAAAACTTGATCTGAAAGTGAAATGACGCCACGATCACTCAGCATAGAGAACTCGTGTTGCTCATAGCGAACGTCTTTCTTCCTTTCTTTAAAGTTCCCGTACGCTTCATCCCTGCTCTGTCCGTGACAGCATTTTCTTTTTTCTTTTGCTTTTATATGACAAAAGTTTCGCCAAAGGAAAAAAAAAAACAAAAAAACAACTTTGCTGCGGTCATTTGTGATTCATCTATTCAAGCAAGCCTGCCTTTTGGAGCAGATATACTCTCCGCTCCATGACCTTCACTTGGACAAGCATTGGTTTCAGGGCTGTGATTTTCAGGTCCCCACCGTGTTTGGTGTGGATGCCTGTGGAGACTCTAATACAACCCATAGAGCAGAGCTTTAATATGGTACCCTGAGCAGGTGCTAAGAATCCTCTTCTATTCAACCTTCAGCCCTGGAGAGGCACTTGAACAATCTTCAAGTTGCCGTTTTATGAAGCACAGGTATCTGTAAAACTCCAGGCAGGGGAGGGAGATCCCTGACTAAAATAAGAGGCCTGTGTTTGTGTGTGTGTGGTGCATGAATGCATTATTTGTCTTCGTACCTTCAGTCCTATTTATTGCCCTAAATGCCTCTCGGGTCTTTTTACTCACGTATAAACAGTCGTTTACAAAGTCAATATGCCCAGTTAATGCTCAGTCACAATAGCTAATACGCGGCAGTGATCCATGCCGAGCGACGTGCTTGAGGATC